>NC_133775.1:59007060-59181682 GCF_003597395.2 Chelonoidis abingdonii | reverse complement strand
GCTTGAGGTCTTCAAACCACAATTTGAAGACTTCAATAACTCGGACATAGGTTAGGGGTTTTTATAGAAGTGGATGGGTAGGGTTCTGTGGCCTGCTTTGTGCAGGAGGTCAGACTAGATGATCATATTGGTCCCTTCTGACCTATGAGTCTATGAGTCCATGAGAAGCAAAGTGGGAACATAGCCTCAGATTAGTTACTCCCTTCAGCCCCAGCTCCTGATACACCCTTCTCTACCTAGAGTGCAATGGCATCCAGGAAGATGGCCCCCAGGCTTTTACTCAGGGCTGTGGACCAAGATGTTCCCAGGGACTGCTCTACATACAGTAACTCCTCACTTAACATCCTCCTGCGGAATGTTGTTTCGAAGTTACGTCACTGCTCCATTAGGGAACATACTCGTTTAAAGTTGTGCAATGCTCCCTTATAACATCGTTTGGCTGACTTTACAAGGGAGCATTGCACAAGTTCCCCTTCTCCGCCTCCTCCCCCTCCCTTCCTGCCTCCCTCCCAGCGCTTAGGACTTTCTGGGAGGGAGGGAGGAAGAAAGTGAGCGGGGAAGCTGCCCACCCCCCTCCCCGGAAGGCAGGGCCACCTGGAATGCAGGGGCTTTAGGGGCTCCAGGGCCCTGGGCTAAGGGAGCCCTGGCCTGCAGCTCTAAAGCCCCTTTCGGAATGTGGCCCTGTGAGCACTGGCTGGAGGACTCAGGAGGAGCAGGGGCAGCAGCGCAGCCAGTGGCCAGAGAGAAGCTTAGCCTAGGGCCCTGCAGCCTCTGCTTTCCGGGTGACTCTGCCTGCCTGGGGGGTGGGAAAGAGGGGAGGGGAGAGCTTCCAGAATTGTGGCTCCCAGAATCACGGCCATGGGGGCAGTGCCGTGCTGCACAGAGTCACCTGCACCAAACAGGAGCTGCCCCAAGTAAGTGCTCTGAATCTCTGGCTTGCCCCAGTTCTGAACCTCCTCCCACACCTCCACCCTGAGCGTCCTCCCACACCCTAACTACCTCCCAGACCCAGTACCTCTACCCTGAGCACCCTCCCGCATCCTAACTCCCTCCCAGAGCCTGCACCCCCAGCCCTGAGCCCCAGGGGTAAGCCGGGGCACCTCCCCACCACAGTACAGTACTGTACAGTATATAATGCCTTTTGTCTGCCCCCCAGAAATGTCCTTGGAACCTAACCCCCCACATTTACATTAAATCTTATGGGAAAATTGAATTCATTTAACATCATTTCACTTAAAGTTGCATTTTTCAGGAACATAACTATAACATTAAATGAGGAGTTACTGTATAGGCAAACAAGGCAGCTGCCTAGGGTGGCCAATTCTGCCTAGGGCAACAGGGCATTGGGCCAAATCTGAGTGGCACTGTAACCCCATGCACCAGGTCACAGCGCTACTCACTCAGATTTGGTCTGGCTGAGCCTCGATCATGATGGAGGGGTGGCTGTGACAAATCTGAGTGAGTGGCACTGTGACCTGGTGCTTGCTCCTGCCTCCCCTTCTGCCATAACCACTGAAGGATCAAAAGGCTACAGAAATTGCTCCAGAGTCTGATGTGCCCCTCTGGGATGTGCATCCCCCTGGTTGAGAAACTCTGTTCGGTGGTGGTGGTGATGAGGGCAGCATACTGAAGGTTTGCCTAGGGTGGCAAACTGTCTTCTTGAGTGGCCTCTGGAGATACAGGCTACAGAAATTGCTCCCCTGGTTATCCCTGAAGGCCTTTGGACGTAAAATTGTAAAAAAAAGGTAAAGTGTATAGAAATTGACCCAGGTATTTATTTGATTTAAATCTGACCAAACAGACCATCTGCATCCTACACAGCAAAGCCACTCAGTACCATGTGGCAGGGGCCTTCAGTGGAGTCAAACTAATTTGGACCTACATTTTTCAGAGGAAGATTATTAATTATGGGTAAGAAATTATTTTAGATTTGTTTTGCACCATTCTTCCTGACAGCTCTCAGTCTTTTGCAAGTTAAGGGAAAAACTGTGCTTGCCTTTTTCATCAAGTAGTCCCATTCAGGAATCAAACTCAGGGCAGGGCAGAAGAGCAGAGGCAAGAAGCATCTAAATTGAGTGTGCTTGCCTCTTGTGTCTCTCAAGGAACAGTTGCTTGAGGTAGGATCCTAGATTTCTTCTGGCAGGGGAAGGGAACAATTATTTGGAGGAACTTCATGGAGGATTACTGCCATGGAGGGGAGAGTGAGACTCCTACTATTCTTGTGTTTATAACATTATTTATAGTGCAGTTGCAAGTAATAATCCTTAGCACTTCTATAATGTCTGCCATCCAAGGATTTCAAAGCACTTCATAAATACTGAAGGCTGGACTGTGGTTGACCCTTTATGTGACTGCACAATGGGGGAAAGGGAATAAGGAGCTTTCCCAGGACAAGAAAGAACTGCACTCCTGCCTTGAGGGACTTCTACTGAATTGTTCTGTCTCCTAGGAACTATTCATCCAAAAAAGGAGTGGGGAGTAGCCAGACCCAAGGCGCTTTCCTCACCCCCACATGCTGGTCATATAGAAGAGAGAGCATTGCACCTCTTAGAGGGTGAGGCAAACTGAGCTTCCGACTGTGCAAGTGAGGGGCTCTGGGAACCCTTCTCCCTCTCTGAGGGAGAATGGTTCCTGATTCTCCTACTGAAACATGTCTCTCTGCACCAACCCTTATGATGAGCTAAATGCTATTAGCATAATTTAGCCCTAATGAATTAGGCCTCACAACAATCCTGCAGTATCAACAAGAAATCCTATCACAGGTACAATGTAGATTTGTGCTTGATTTATGCTTTTTTTCTGATATGTAACATTTTTAATTTATTAGCTAGCCTAGATCATAAATTAAAAGGTGTTTTTCCGAGTAACTGATTCATCACTACCTGTGGTTAAAAAGAATGTATAGGAACAGATGGCAGGAAGACAGGATTTAAGCAAGGGACAGATGCATCCATATTAGGGAGCTTGGAAGATAAATCTCTTGATAATCATGTCTGCCACAGGAATCCACTTTGTTTACTTAGGTGGTGAAGCATAACTAGTTACAACAATTAGCAACTGCTGTTGTGTATGTTTGGGATATTGCTCCCTTGGATGATCACTAAATCCTATTACAAATAGAGTCCTTTTTCCATGATTTTGGGGATGCCAGTGTCTGCATTCTTTATGGTAAGGATGTGTAATTGGACCCACAGTCGCACACAAAAGCCTCTACAAAGGCTGCGGAAACAATGCTGTGGAAATGTCTCATGGAAGACCTTCTCAAAAATATGGAGAAAGCTGACTTTAGAACTAGCTTTTTAAACGTGTCCTTAAAAGAGGGGGGAGGGGGTTCATGCAATATGAGGAAGATAAAAAAACGAATGAAATTTAACTACTGTTGTATAACCAAAGTTCCAGCCCAATCTTACAACAGAAGGGCTGAGAAATAACTGAACATGTATCTAACCCAGGGTTGTGAGTTCAGTCCTTGAGGGGGCCATTTGGGGATTTAGTTGGGGATTGGTCCTGCTTTGAGCAGGGGGTTGGACTAGATGATCTCCTGAGGTCCCTTCCAACCCTAATAATCTATGATTCTATAAGGGTATGTTCTCATTATTCACATGACTCTTAGCTAGGGTGACCAGACAGCAAATGTGAAAAATCAGGACAGGGGGTGGGAGGTAATAGGTGCCTATATAAGAAAAAGACTCAAAAAACAGGACTGTGCCTATAAAATCGGTACATCTGGTCACCCTACTCTTTGCAGTTCTGAGCTGGTATGTTTTTCTATCAGGGACAGTCCATATTTCCACTGTACATTACAACATATTGCATGATCAGTTCTGTCTGGTCCTTATGCGGGCCACATAAATTAGGGAAGCTCCTTATTTCCTCTCCTCCATTGTGCAGTCACGTAAGGGTCAACTGCAGCCCAGCCATTAGTGTTTATGAAGTGCTTTGAAACCCTTCAATGGAAAACATAGAAGTGCTAAGGATTAGCAACAAAGACTACCACAAACATATCAAACTTGTCCTCTGCCCTCTACCATGGCTTCTCATAGAATTTCAAATAAAATTCTTAGTCCTTAGTCCTGGGCTCTGGATATCTAAAGATCGTCTCATGATTTGGAATGAAGACCATGGTTGACAACTACCATTCTGTGGCTTAGTGGAACTCTCAACAATAAGAGTAAAGCTTGTCTGTGCAGAAGACAGAACTTTCTCCGTGGCGGACTGAGACTGTGGAATGAACTCCTCCAGGAACTAAGAACCATCTTGAACCGCATTGCTTTCCACTACAAGCGCAAGGCACATTTCTTTGACCTTGACTTCTCTACTATAAACCCATAGCAACAGATAGATTTATATTTTTTAAAAATACACTACCAAAACAAGACACTCTACTGAAAACTCTTCTCACTTTGTGGAGAGGATGAGAGAACAAACAGTGTGTGACAGATTTGTAGTCATGTTGCTTAATGCACTGTTGGAAGATGCTCAGATACTAATTGATGAATGCATTATAAAAACCTATATAGCATTCTCACTTCTAACTGGGAGACCTGGAAATAGTAGCCTGGTGCACAC
This sequence comes from Chelonoidis abingdonii, assembly GCF_003597395.2. Lineage (NCBI taxonomy): Eukaryota > Metazoa > Chordata > Testudines > Testudinidae > Chelonoidis > Chelonoidis abingdonii. The sequence goes on along the minus strand of NC_133775.1, from coordinate 59,177,113 downwards.
AGTTCATTTGTACTAGTCTGTGGCTGACTGGCAACTACTGTATTGTGTAAGCCTTAGCAGACGTTAACCATTGGGATAATCTTTATTAGCTTCATATTTAACTGAATTGAATTAAAACTGTACTGTGATTAATGAAGGAAGAATGTCTTCCAGTTTTTACTAAGGACTACTGTCGATGTATATTGTATCGAACTTAAACATACTAAAAAAGAAAAAAGGAAGATTCTGATGATATCAGTAACTCATGGATTGTTCTGGGTCTGGTTGCTATTTTAACTAAAACACAGACAAGGCCACCAATGAGAATCATGTACTGGAAGGGAAGTAGGAATGTATAAGACTAAAAGTCAATGACGATTTATCTTTCCATAGCAATCTGAATAACATTCCATTTACATTTCTTATTGCAAGTACCCTGTATCTTGCACCTGGAAACATGCACACATTTTATGTCTGCTAATGGAAACATTTAATTTTCAATGTATTTGATCATGTTCAATTGCAGATATATTGATAACTTCCAACTCAACAGGCTATAAATTCTCAGTCCTTAGAGAAACAGTTTTGAAATATTTTAAAGTATATTAATTAGTTGGATAAAGTAATATTTGTACTTTGGCAGTTTTGAGGATAAATTGTAAGAATAATGCAGCACTTGGTTTGCAAGGAGGCCATGTCCCTTTGGGATTTGCCAGGATGATGACACATGAAAAATGCAGAATAGTTATACTTCTGCACAAAATGCAAACTAAACAAGAAATCATAGAAATATACACTTTTGATATTATTCAGGATATGCATGTGTCTGAGAAACAGCTTCTGAGATGCTACAATAATAAATACCTATCCAGAAGAATATCTGGCTGCCGGATAGATAAATAGATTTATAAAAAAAATATTTTTTTCTGTGATATGTGGACTATACAGAATATGATGTGATGGTGGTGTACTATAAATGTTTTAGTTGCTCTAATTTGAAATGAGTGGCATAACTCACTTGTGGCTTTGCCAATCGTGATTACATCAAATTCATAACAGTAAACCTTTTTTACACTATACGTTCATGTAGTTGTGTCCTCTGACATTTCCTATCATTCTGAGTGTTAGCAGTGCAACTTGTAATGTTCTGCTAATGTAGATTTTTGTATGGAAAATTTAATATAACAAAGGGAAAATTAATTGTCTTGTGTACACTGCTTAATGTAATTGTAATTTAAGAGGGAAACTTTAAAAAAAAGTTTTTCTTCAGATCTTTAACCATTGGTCTTTGTTACTTAGGAATAATGTTGATAATTTGGCAGGGACCTGAATGCCACACTCAAATTGCATAAAATGAAGTTCTACAAGTTCATATAGAGAAGTGACCTGTGATGTGAGAATGAAGAAAACGATTCTTTCTGCGATTCCTTACCAAAGACTCAACCAGAAAAAAGTAGTAATCTAATGCTACACACTTTCTCTGCTTCACTGTTCAGCTTCTATCTAGAACCTTCCTCAAATGGCCCCGTAATTGTTTAAGTACTAGTCGTCTCGTCTCATATCAACTCCTTACCCATTTTTGTCCTATAAAATATATTTAACAAGAATTAACATTAGATTATACATCCAATTTTCACCAGCTTCAGCACTTGTCTAGACTGTCATCTTCTGACTGTGTTCCACAGCCTAATTATGTCTTGTGTGAAAAAGTTTCTCCTTTTATCACTTTTGGATTTACCACCTTTCAATTTAATTGAATATCCCCTTCTATTCTTGAGACAGCGAGACAGAATCTCCTAGTCTACCTTGGCCAGCTCATTAATTATTTTGTATATTTTTGTCATGTCCCCTGTTATAAGGGCTGGCTCCAGGCACCAGCTTAGCAAGCATGTACTTGGAGCGGCCACTCTGGAGAGGGGCGTCACGTCCAGCTATTCGGCAGCAATTTGGCGGAGAGTCCCTCACTCCCGGTCAGAGCGAAGGACCTCCCGCTGAATTGCCGCAGATCGCGATGGCGGCTTTTTTTTTTTTTTTTGGCTGCTTGGGGCGGCAAAACCCCTGGAGCCAGCCCTGCCTGTTATTCATCTTTGCTAATATAAACAATCCTAGGCTACTCAAGAGTTTGTCCATGCCTCTAATTGTTCTTATTGACCCCCCCTATGTATCTCTTCTTATTCTTCAAAATCTTTGTGAAATGGGCGATAATGGTCCTGATGAGGCTGCACCGTATATACAATCGCATATTTTCTGTATTATTCTTCACTCTATTCCTTATGCAGCCTAACATTTTGTTTGCTTTTTTTTTAACTCTACCTGCACATTGATCAAAGATCTTTATTGAGCTGTTGAAAATAATGCCCATGTCATTTTCCTAAACTGAAACAATTAATTTAAATCCCATTACATAGAATCATAGGACTGTAAGGGACCCCAAGAGGTCATCATGTATAACTAGTTTGATTTTTCCCTCTAATGAACATTAATATTTATAAATGGAAACAAATAATCAAAGGTTAACTTAATTTTCCTTCATGTTGCCCGTTCATCTAGTTTGGGTAGGTTCCTCTGAAGATTTCAGTCTTCCATGGCCCTGACTAACCTGAATAATGTTACGTCATCTGCAAATATTGACATCTCATTTCTTACCTCTGTTTTCAGATTATTAATAAATATATTAACCAATATTGGTTCTAGTACAGAATTGAATGACATTCTGCTGCTAACCTTTTGTCATGATGGAATTTGACCATTCATTCCTATACTGTTTCCTGTCTCTTAGCCAATTTTTGATGCATGACAATACTTTACCTCTCACTTCAGACTTAGTTTCCTCACTGGCCTCTTGTGAAAGACTTTGCCAAAGGTCATTTGAAAGTCTAAATAAATTGTCAACCAGTTCTCCTTATCCACTATTTAACTAGCTCGTTCTAAGAATTATAAATGCATAGTGAGGCAAAATAGTTCTCTCTTCCCTCAGTGAAGGAAAATGATTTATAATTATTTTCAGCTTTGCTTCCCCTTGGATTAAATATTGAATATTTAATCACCGCTAAACTCTGTTGCAGTTAGAAATCTGGCAAACCTTTCTTTCCACTCAGGCCACTCCATTGGCCTATCAAACTGAAAGCCTGGTGGGGAGTTGAAATTTGGTATTTAATTTTCCTTTCATTTATGCTGGTTCAAGATGAGTCAACTTCTGACACTGTGCCATGTGACAACAAGAAGGATTGCTTTCTTGTAACACCAAACACAGAACTTTTATTAGTATCAGGAAAACAGTATTTGCTTGTTATGGTGCAATCCCTAACATCATTCCCTCTCATTTTCTGCTTTAAGAGGTGGAAGTGGGGGGCTTCTGTGTGGGATCTTCCCCAATCCCTTCTGCCTGGTTTCCTGCTATAGATTTTAAAAAGCAGCGCACACAGCCGCATAAAAATCATTCCATGCTCCATCTTGATTTACTGTGGTCTGCTCAGACAGAACTTTTCATCCTGGGACCTGTCATCACTACAGGCAGTACCTCTGTCTTTTAGAAATTATGTATGTATAGCAGGCTGGTCAGGGTTTGGATGGTAGTTCATGGATTAGCCAGTGTATGTACATATTGCTGACACATCTCTGAAATGAGCTGTGAACAAAGCAGTAACTGACTTCAGTGAGGCAGAGGAGAAAAAACAGCCAGTTAATTAAGGGGAGAGATCAATGTTTGTAAAGCAGGCTGAAGGTGAACAGTGGTGCTGGAACTAGAGGTTCTGGGAGTGCTGCTGCACCCACTAGCAGTAACAAAAACCAAATACATGATTTCCATCATCAGCAGCCCCACTATAAAAATTGCAGCACCCCTGACGATATATAAATGCTAACGATGAATTATTAGAGGGACTCAGGTGGTCTGGAACAGAGTAAGCAGGCTCCCCAAGGGGCGTGAGTGGAAACGGGCCCTAAAAGCAGTCTGAGGTAGCATCCAGGGGTGGCCCTTCGAGATGTTCCACGTGTTTAATGTATTGTGTGTGGTCTGGAACCTGCCCCACTGAACTTGAGCGATGGGGAAACAATGACTGGTGAGAGCTATGAGTAGCTACGTCCTCCCCGCCGCTCCTTCCTTTTTCTCTGTGGCGACCAACCGCAGCAAGAGGGTGCGCGCACCTCAAACCCTCGACCCCCGCAATTGAGCGCGAGCTGTCCCACTGCCACCGGCGGTTAGGCAGTTGAGATCGTTGGGTCTGTCAGGCCGGGAGCGCGCATAGCCACTTGCGCCGCGGACGATTCAATTGTAGGCGCGCGCGCGCGGTCCTTCATCACCCCGCGCCTGCGCGGTGGGCTCACCCTCCCCGCCCCCGCCTACAGAGTGAGGAATTTATGCGCATGCGTTTTCTCCCTTCCTTCTCTGTGGTGGTGCCTGTTGTTCCCTCCCCCTCCTCGGGTCAGGTAGCCGCTGCTGAATGACAGTAATCCAGACCGGGTGAGCTGCTGGAGCGGCCCCGAGCGCGGGAGCCCGCCTGGTGGACGGAGTGGTTCCTTCCCCGCTTCGTCTCCTTCGCAGGTAAGCCAGGGGATGCATCCCCGCCACGCACACACTTCCCCGACGTGAGGGAGGCCGCCGGGCCGGTGCCGCCTCTCCGGGGAGTTGCGGCTGGGTATTGTCCAGCTCCTCAGTTCTCCGCAGCCCTAGAAGGAGGATAAGCCTCTGCTTGGATTCCGGGCCGCAGGGTTGCCGGGCGGGGATTGGAGGCGCACGGTCCCCTCCCAGATCCGGGGAGGGTCCGGGCCCCCCCCAACCCGGGCCCTCTGCAGTTGGGGACGGGATCACTGACGCCACCCTGCACCCACACCCACGCGTGTGGTCCCCCTCACCCCAGAGACATGCCTGGGCGACGGGGGAGTTGGACTCCGGCCCTGGGCGGTGCTGGCATGGGGCGCGTGGTGGGTGAAACGGGGGTAGTTACGGCTGAAGCCCGGCCAGGCCAGGGCAAAGCGTGCGCTGTGTGAATGGGGCCGGAGCGCCCAATTCCCGCCCGTGTGTGAACATGCCGGGGGGACCGACCGTCTCCTAGGGTGGGATGGCGCTGAGAGCGCTTGTGAGCTGGGCGTAGGGAGCGTCGGGAGCGTCCCCGACTCAGACAGCCCACCCGCCGTTTGAATGGGGCTGTGCGATAGCAAGAGGGGTATGCGAAGCGGCTTAAGCCCTAGCCTAGAATGGGTTGGAGAGTGTGAGACTGGCTCCCTGCTAGATGGGAACAGGGAAAATGGATCAAAAGCCACGTGTTTGGAAGGTGGGCTGCCTTGGCCCGCCCCCATGCCAGACTAGAGGACCCACAGTTTGAAAGGGCCTGATTCTTGGCCAGGTTAATGCGCCGGTGTTCCGAATCGGTCTGCGTGTGTGATCGCTAGATGGGGATACACAGTAGCTCAAACCCGGTGCGAGTAAGAGCGTGCATGGTTTGAATGAAGCTTATGCTTATTGATAGCAGTATGGAACGGTCTATCTATGTGTTAAGAGAATTAGAGCTTTTGCGGGAATGTATTAGTGGTGAGGTGTAGGTACAGGGTAACTAAGGTATCTTTGTTGATGAGTTAAAGCACCCAGGGTTTGAATGGGTCTTTGTGATCATGAGATGGGGTTATGGAGCACTTTGGGTTGTGAGATGGATTATAGCATGCAGTCTTTGAATTAGGATGGGTTGCGATGGGGTTGGAGTGCTGCACTATCATAGAGACTTTTATAAGGAAGAGGGTGGCAGAATCCTGGACTTAAACACTCCTGATGCCACTGGCCTGCACCTGGAAACCACTGCAGTAGAACAGAAATAGGTGTTGGGTCATAGACACTAGTCCTTTTGGACATGGTGGTTCTGGGAGGGATGTGTAGGCTAAGCAAAGAATTAGATGTAACTATCTCAGGCAGACTAGTGACAGACAACCATTTGCTCTTAAATGAGCAGTTGGAGACTCCTTCAGTTACTGTTTCACACAGACAGTCCAGTATATTCAGAGAGCTGCATTCTCAGAGGAGGCAATTTAGCACAGCTGTTACTTTGTTTGGGATGGTAGGGGGAAGGGAAAACTGTGTGCTAATATAGAGGGAAAAGAGGCAAATGAGACACTGGATTCCAATCAAAGAGAAAATAAAGTGCGAAAAACAAATATCCGGATAATAGAAAATTCATAAACTCTTGCAGTTCTACTGTTTACTGCGTTCATTTCAAGACTGGCAGTTGCTATAGGGAACTATTTTAATGGAGTTAACTCTTTTTTTATAAAAAGTTTTAAGTTCTTTCTAGCTGTAACTATCTTATCTGTACCAGTTCTATGTTTTTTAAATAAAATTGGCACATTTTTCAGTCCATTAATGTAAGGTATTACCATCATACCAGTTGTAACTGTGCCTTTTTTTTTAACTCTACACAGTGTTGTAAACTCATAATAAGGAAACAAATGGTAAAATTAAAAAAATTCTTCTCCCCTCATGTTCTTTTGAACTATGTTAAATAGATATTACAAGCTTTAGAACCCTTAAAAATGGTAGGACTTTCAGAGGGTTGGACTAGATCTCCTGAGGTTCCTTCCAACCCTGATATTCTATGTACACCACCATTTCAACACAAACTGTACTGACTTGAACCCTGATTTTATCATACAGTCTACATGTGGACCATAACTTCTGTGTAGGGCTTCATTTACTCCTGGGTGAATTCTGTGCCAAAAAATTTAAAGTTCTGCACACAATATTTTAAAATTCTGCAAAATCCTGCATAATTTATTTGTAAAAATAATGCAATATAATCTTGCCAGTTTCAATTATTTTAGTAATTTATTTAAATTACAATACAATGGATGGAGAATGGGAGTGAGGAGCATTGGAGGAAATCTCCCCGCCCTCTTTGTCTAATAGTAATGTAGGTAGGTTTTACCCTTTATTTCTAGTTATTAGTCAACAAGTATATGCAGCCATAAAGTCATTGTTACACCCTAAGCAACTGAAGAGCAAGTGAAGGTTGAGGCGTCAAACTCACAATTTATATTGGCTACTGATCATCTCCAGAAAGGCCCGTAGTAAACAGTTTATGGATCAGATTGACAGGAAGATTTTTCAGCCCCAAAATTTAGATCAGTTCTAATCACTAAAGTACCATAAGCATTTATAAGGCCATACAGTTATTTACAAAAGACTCCTTTACACTACTCTGGCAATGTAAAGGAGCTTTAAAACTTGTGCACCCATTTTATACTCCTCAGGGAATTTGCTAAGAACACTGGGAACAATTAAGCAAGCAGGCTGCTACATTCTGCTCTGCCCCATGCCTGCCTCCTCAGAAACACCCTGAAGCCTTGCTCCTCCACGTCAGGCATGCTGCAATAGTGAGCAAGAGGGGCAGAGTGTCTGTCACTGGCATGCATGCCCTGCCCCACCCAGTGGTGATTGATGTTTTCCCACACCCGCCCAGTCCTGGCCCCCCACCCCCTGGGGATAATTGATGTCTCTGCTGGCTGTTCCGGGTACCAGAACTGATGTGCCTGCGCTGCTCGGGAGGAGCACATGACCACTCTTGCAGCTTCCCTTTCTTCCCCATCAGAAGTCATTTTTCCACTGGGAAGCAAAAAAAATCTGCAAGGGACATGAATTCTGTATGCATGCAGTGGTGCAGAATTCCCTCAGGAGTATCCATTTAAGTTAATGAGGCTCCATGATGGTGCAGGAAGCTGCTTGTATAGATCAGATTGTAGCATCAGGGTCTAGTGGACAAGTAGTAGTCCTGGAGTTGGTATTTCTTGGTCTTTTTCAGAAGTACTGCCCCTTGTTTTGAAAATATGTAATTTCTATGGGAAAATGTTGCATTTATCTGAAAATTGTATTTAATAACACTATACCACTTCCTTAAGGTGAATCATTTACAAATGCAAAAATATTTGCATTTTTTTTAGCCCCCTACCTAACTCACTTTTTTTCTTTGCCAGTGAAGAGGGTTAGGAGCTGCTCTTTCATGTGAAGAGAACTCTGCTTTTACTTAGAAAGGACTAAGACCTTCTGTAAATCTTAACATTTGTGTCACTGGGGAGAGCTGTAAAAAACAGAGTATTTCTGCTCAGAGATTTTTGCAGTTCTAAGGTTCAAGTTTCCTTCCCAACAGGGATAAAGTCTCACTGCACACTGAGGGCTTGGCTACACTTGCAAGTTGCAGCGCTGGTGAGGGGGTTACAGCGCTGCACCTTACCAGGTGTCCACACTTACAGAGCTCAGCCAGCGCTTCAACTCCCTTCCTGCAGCGCTGGCTGTACACCCCTGGTCCGCTACGGGTGTAACAAATCCAGCGCTGCTGATCAGGTGTGGACACTCACCAGGCGCTGTTATTGGCCTCCAGGGTATTAGGAGGTATCCCACAATTCTGTATACAACAAACCGGAAGGTACTCCCTGGAGCTACTTATCTAAAAGACAAACACAGCTGCTCTTTGCTGCAGCGAGCGAGCGAGCGAGGCTTTGGAATGTTCACAGCTGTTTGCTTGAGGAGACAAACAGCACGGCGGGGGGGGGAGGGAGGGAGTCCTCGGAGAAGCTGCTTATCTGGTCTGAAGCCTTTTTACATTTAAGAGTGATTGAGAGAGGGGTGGGGGACATGGCCAGAATTTGCAAGGCAGGGAGCTGTCACACCGTGTCTGCTCCAAAAATCCACTCTCTCTGTCTCCTGCAAGCTCCCTGTCACACTCCACCCCACCCCCCTCTTTTGAAAAGCATGTTGCAGCCACTTGAACGCTGGGATAGCTGCCCACAATGCACCACTCCCAACAGCGCTGCAAATGTGGCCATACTGCAGCGCTGGCCCTCCACAGCTGTACGACCACAGCTGTAACTACCAGCGCTGCAAAAATGTAAGTGTAGCCATGCCCTGAGGCTAGGTCCACACCTAAAAAGTTAGGTTGACTCAGCTGTGTTGCTCAGGGGTGTGAAAAATCCACACTTCTGAGCATTGTAGATAAGCTCACAACCCCTGGTGTAGACATTACTAGGTCAATGGAAGAATCAGAATGGGAAGAATTAGAATTCTTCTGTTGACATAGCTACTGCCTTTTGTGGAGATGAATTACCTATGCTAATAGGAGAACCACTCCCAGCATAGGTAGTGTCTACACTGAAGTGGTACAGTGCTGCTGTAGTGTTACAAGTGTAGACAAGCCCTCAAATGCTGCTGTTGCCTGGGTAGCATGTCTGAGACAAATACCTATAGGAGAGAGATGTTAAGCAGCCACTAGGAGTTCAGTTCCCATCTTCCCTAAATACCCTGTGTTAGATCTTGATTCCCGCTCTGATGCTAGATTTCAGCAAGCAGTGGTTCGGTACTTGTTTACCTAAAGAACTCCTCAATCCATGGTCTGTTCTATGTGGTATTGCTTGCCACTCTTCAACAAGCCAGAATACTGTACAAAGAGGCCCTCATAAAAGGAGAGACTACTTTCTGGTAATTGTTGTTTGAGAGTTGCCTCTGTGCATTCACACTTTTCCTTTGCCTTGAGATTCTTAACATAGTATTTGGCTCCATGAGTAGGAACTGAGGTGTTTGGTGGCTGTCTGATGTCTATAGAGGGTGACCATGTAGTCCCAAAGAACACTGCTTTGCTAGGGATTCCAAGAGCTTGATGCCAATGGGCGCCAACCCCCAAGTGGGAATACACAGAGGCAACTCTCAAAGAATATCAGTTACCAGCAGGGTGGATTTGATTTAAATCAATTTGATTTAAATCATGATTTAAATCACTAGTTAAGAAGACCTGATTTAATCATGGATTTCTACATAGAAGTGCATTCTTGTTGGTTGTTATAACCTTAATACGTATTCTTCACAACTCAGAGATAGAAGTATGTTTCATTTTGAGAAGGTACACACTATACATTTTAAAAGTGATTTATTTTGAAAACTTTTCAGATTAGTTTTATACCTTTATAGACAATATATGATTGTTTGGTTATTTCATTTACCAAAGATAATTGAAGCAGATAGTTCGCCTCCCAATGACTTCATAAATATCTCCAATTCAACCAATTAATTAATATTAATCATTAATATTTGGAGGATTTTCTTGCCATGCTGTATTAGGAGGAGAACACCACCAGACAGACTAAATTGTTTATTTAACTAAAACAACAATATTATGTATTCTGGATTTTTTTCTTCAGCAGCAAACATACAGAATTTTAACAAAACAAGCATATGAATTTTTGAATGTAGTTAAACATTCAAGTTTTTTAAAATCAAGTTTGTTTTTGTTAATTGTTCTTAACTAAAATAATTGTATGAAATATTTTAAAAAACCCAAATTAAGTCATCTCTGCTAGCCAGGTCAACATGAGAAACTTAAAATATTGGCTTCTGTAGCTAACTCAGTTATCTTCACCTTCATTTTCTTGTTTGCTCATAATCTGGAAAAACAAAACGTGCTTTCTTGCTTTTTCAGGTCCCAAATGATTTCTCAATTTGGAACAAATTAGTCCAAAGGAAGAAAATATTTTTTCTACTCCAGCAGAAAAAGCTGCTATTAAAAGTGAGATTATCACTTCAACAGTCTCTGAATCCAAGTACTTAAGTGACTTCTACCAGTTCACTGATACGACTTTCTTTAAAACATCATCAGCAAACATATATTTCTTGAATGATTCTTATTCCCAAACTCGGTCTCTTTTACAATCTGCTGCCATGATAGGTTTTCCCTTCTAGTGAGAGAATGGTATGGTAGATCTCAAATCAATGAAGGCTACACTCAGAAAGACCTCAAGAGTTCTGGAATAGGCTGCTCAAACATTTTCCCTTTTGTTTCTACTGCACGTCCCTCCCTTCTCACATTTATCTCCAGATTTCTTCTTGTCTAGATCTGTTCAGCCACCAACAATCTTCTATTCATTGAACTTTTTGAAACTTTGCACTTTTAGAGAGAGGTAAGGGATTTTCTCTGTGTACACAAATTTGCAGAGTGACAATAGGGTTGAGATCTGTTATTTCTCACTTCTCTATATTATTTATTTAAAAACATTTTTGCTGTTAAGAAGCACGGTATCTTTGGAGACACAAATCCGCAGTTTGAGAACTGCAAAATTAAGCATCTCTGGTGGTATCTTCTAGACCAGTGGTTCTCAGAGTTGGTTTGCCACTTGTTCTGGGAAAGTCCCTGGTGGGCCCGGCGAGTTTGTTTACCTGCTGCGTCTGTAGGTTTGGCTGATCATGGCTCCCATTGGCCGCGGTTCACCGCTCCAGGCCAATGGGGGCTGCGGAAAGTTGTGCGGGCCGAGGGATACACTGGCCATCCTTCCTGCATCCCCCATTGCCCTGCAGCGGCGAACCACAGCAAGTGAGAGCCGTGCTTAGCTGAACCTGCTGACGCGGCAGGTAAACAGACCAGCCCGGCCCGCCAGGGGCTTTCCCTGAACAAACGGTGGACTGGCTTTGAGAACCACTGTTCTAGACTGAGCACTGAGTCCTGTTGGATAGATAGAAAGATTAACCTAAATAATCTGTGCAGAAACCCTTGGAATTCTGTAAGATTGTGTTCCTAATCCATGAACTATTGGAACTCATTCACAAAACTTTTCTTAAACATTACATTAATATATTGTCGCATACTATAGAATTAGAATTTTTAATCCCTATTCCATGATGAGATATCTTCGAGCTATAAAGTATCTTAATTAACACTATCTTTAACTATATTTTTCCTCAAAAAGCATTTTATCAAAAAAATCCAAATTAAGTTTAAAAAAAAAATCTGATTGTTTTGATTTTTTTAATCATTGATTTTTTTTATCCACCTGGTTACCAGTAAGTAACCTGTTGTTCTTTTAAATTTTATTTTTGTCTTTATTAAAATGAAGTTTTAGGACTTTTAAGATACCTAGATTTTTTTTTTTTGTTAAACGTTTCTCTTGACATACTCCAGATCTTTCATCAGTATTTGGAATTAATACCTGATGCATCTCTTTCTAAAACCATTATTTCCCCAAAATAAAGAAGGGGAAATCCCAGATTTCAGAAGTTTCAGTTTCTATTTGAGATAGCTCAGGCAATGGCATACAGCTTTAGGATGAGGTTTCTGGTTTTATTTCCATTAATTAAAATTAAACAGACTATATTACTGCAAAACTATTATCAAATTAAGTATTTTTCAGTAATTTTCATTACTATTGTCTAATAATAATTTTATTTTTCCTGGCTTAAACAGGTATTTACCAGTGCCCTGTCCTAAACTAGTTTTTCTCATGAAATTGCCAACCCTGTAAATTGTATTTTTTTTTAAAGAATTGGTTGGGACCAAATCTCTGTCCCGCTGAAGTTTGAGAATTTTGCCACTATTTCAGTGTGACAAAGATTTGGTTCCTGATTGATTTTTACCTACTCAGAACTTTGAGCCAATTGAACTCCTGCTTTCCATTTGAATTGAAAACTTTGCTTTAGGGCTGGGTGGTGTAATCTAATTACTTGACTTTTGTGTGAACTAAGGCATGCGTGCACTGTATTTCACTACAAACACGACATGTTTCTGTTTTGAGAGTCTTTTACAGTCCTGTATTTGACAGTGTTATAAAAGAAAATGAGCAAGAAATTTTTAAGAAGATACTTAAAAATGCCTCCTGAAACTATTTGGAAAGTATACAAACTAAGTTGTATAAATAAAAAAAGTAGACTCCTCTGACAGCAGGTTTGTGTCCCAAAAGCCAAATCAGACAAATGTAATGTGTTGGCTCTGATGGAGAGCAATGTTAGGGAGAGACCAATATTTATCCATAGTTATATTTGCAACACGGCTGTCATCAAAAGGCTGATCTTTTTTGCTCTTCATTTAACTAGTAAGAAAAAAGATCCTCAAAACATCTTTGTTTTCAAAATTTTAAGGTTAACTGTCAGGGTAAAGAAAAGAACCTTTTTTTTTTTTTTTTTTTTTTTTTTTTTTTTTTTTTTTTTTGAAAACCTGAAGGAAATTAAGCATACCTTTACAAAGGAAGTGATTTAAATTGGACATTCTGAAATTTTTGTCAAGTGTCTGGCCTTACATATTGGGCGGGAAAGTCAAATTAAATTTGGGAATCACTTGGTAGTTTTTATAATAATCCCATGACTAGGTCAGTTTTCAAGCAAAGAAAACAAATATATAGTATTTTGTTAGGATTTTCAGAAAAAATACATGAATCTTTGTTGTAGCTAGTGGAATGAAAAAAGATGATGATTTTGTCATCAATTCAGATGTGAAATACTTTGTGTGAGCCCTTTGTGTTAGGAAGCCTTTGTATGTCAGTGGATTGAAGAATTAGAGAATTTACTCCTGCAGACATTAGGCTTCAGTACAAAACAATACATGCACTGAATGATGGTCCTCATATTTCCCTAGCTCCACACTCTCATTCCTTTCCTCAGATCCAACTGAGCGTATGGTCCATGGTCTGCATTTCCTCCCCGCTGGTGAGGGGGTTACAGTGCTGCAACTTACCGGGTGTCCACACTTACAGAGCTCAGCCAGCGCTGCAACTCCCTTCCTGCAGCGCTGGCTGTACACCTGGTCCGCTACGGGTGTAGCGAATCCAGCGCTGCTGATCAGGTGTGGACACTCACCAGCGCTGTTATTGGCCTCCAGGGTATTAGGAGGTATCCCACAATTCCTGTATACAACAAACCGGAAGGTACTCCCCGGAGCTACTTATCTAAAAAGACAAACACTGCTGCTCTTTGCTGGCAGCGAGCGAGCGAGCCGAGGCTTTGGAATGTTCACAGGCTGTTTGCTTGAACACAACCAGCAAGGCGGAGGTGGAGGGAGTCCGTCAGAGAAGCTAACTTATCTGTCTGAAGCCTTTTACATTTGAGAGGGTGGGGGAAATGGCCAGAATTTGCAGCAGGAGCTGTCACCAATGTCCTGCTCCAAAATCACCTGTCTCTGTCTCCTGCAAGCTCCCTGTCAAACATCCACCCACACCCTCTGTTTTGAAACATGTGCAGCCAATTGAACGCTGGATAGAAATACCACAATGCACCATTCCCAACAGCGCTGCAAATGCTGCAGAATGTGCCACAGAGCTGTCAAGCGCTGGTCCATGAAGATGAGTGGCCACAACACTGAGGCAAGAGAGCTGCTGGACTCCACAAACTTGTTACGACCACAGCTGTAACTACCAGCGCTGCAAAAATGTAAGTGTAACCATGCCCTAAGGCAGTATATTCTAAGATCAGTGTCCCAAGCAGTGCTTGAAAGTGCAGTGTGATTACATCAGCTGAGTGTGTGTGCGCATGTAGGATCTCACTCTTATTTTTGTAATAAGTGTTCTTATCACAAAGAGGACATTAATTTTGTTTAAGCACACTACTTTTCATATGATGCCTGTAGAGTGAATTTAATAAATTGTTATAAGGAGAATATGTCATAGGGACTGTTATAATTTAGATCTATTATGCAGTAAAAAGATTATTTGGTGTAAATAAAAGCGCTCTGTATAAATATACCCATATAAGGACTGGTTATTCCCCACTCAGTCATTGCCAGTAACATGTTTGCTTGCTATTTACCAGATGTTCTAAAGTTAAAATTAATAAGGTGCTTCAAATGAGAAGTGTCTATGTATTGTGAAGAATGAATAGGATTAAAAATATTTAATTTTTATTCTTAAATTAGGATAAAGTTTCAGTTGAACTTGTTCCCCATTTACTGCCTCTTGTAATCTGAATTTTGATACAAAAGTTAAAAATATAAAAGTAAACTTAAGTAGGAGTATCAGTAATGTATTAAGATGAAATTCATCAGTTTTCTTGCACACATGATTAATAACTGACAACACTTGGGTATTTTTGTAAGGTTGTATAATTGAATGAGATGTAAAGCAAAGAATCTGTTTCTAAGAATATACAGTGTACTTTAATTGCTAAATAAAATTCCCATTATGTTTTTATAGCTCATTAGACACAGTAAAATAAAGTTGGTAAATTATGAGGAGAGGAGGACTACTTTGGATTGGTATAGAAATATATTATGATTAGAAGGGGGCAGATTCCCTGTCACTTTGTCAGTTAGGTAAGATTGTGATGGGACAACTCCCATGGTATCTAGATGCCTTTTATCTCTTTGACCCTTATCAATCTGATATAGTCCTGCCTGTTGCACAGACATTGCATTGGTCCATCTCCTGACAATAGATGAAGACCAGGTGTCCATGCTGGAGACAGTAGATCTATCAACTATCTTTGATAAGGTGATGCTGACTCACCTATGAACCCTTGTGGGGTGGATGGGACTGCTCTTCAGTGGCTTTGGTTTTTTCCCTCTTGGACAGATCTCAATGGGTAGTTGTGGGCAATTCTCCCTCTTCTTGGAGAGCTGTCGTGTGGGGTGCTGCATGGTACCATTTTTCACCTCTCTTGTTCAATGTGTATATGGAGGCATTAGGAGAGTTAAGCTTTTTCAGTATGCTGATGACACCCAACTGTAGGCTTCTCTCATATCTGTCTGGAATGATGCAATTCAGCTCCTCAGTCAGTGTCTAATTGAGAGTGGACCATGGGTGAGAGTAAGCTGGCTGAGGCTCCACTCAGATAAGACTGACATGATGATAATGATGAGTTGGAGTAAGCAACTGGAAGAGACATTGAAGGTATATAATCAGCCTCCATGGTTAAAGAAGCACGTCTGCCATTAGTTAATTGAGTTTGTGACTGAGGGATGATGTTTAGATCCCCAGTCATTGTTTGCAAGTCAGAATTACAGCAGTGTCCCAGTCAGCTTTTCAATGCATTTGGCCTGGAAGTTGCAATCTTTCCTTTGAGCTGTGATGCTTCCTACTATTATCTATGCTTTTGTCATCTCTAATATTAGACTACTGCAATACGCTCTGCTTGGGGACTACATCTTAAAACCATTTGGAGACTGAAGTTGGTGTAGAATACAATGGCTCGCTTATTGAGTGGGTCATTTCACTAGGAGCACATGACATCAGTGCTCTGGGATCTGCACTGGTTGCCCATTTAGTTCCAGATGGAGTTTAATGTGTTGGTTGTGACCTGAGACTGCCTGGCTCCCTATGCCGTATTGCTATTGCTTTGATTAGCAGGGGTTCTCAGATTGGATCCCACTTCTTATAAAAGAAAGGGGCTGGTTAGAGCATTCTCGTAAGAGCGTCTGTCTCTGAAACTTGCTCCCCCTTCTTGGCCTGAATTTGGGGATTCCCTGGGCATGCTGCTAAAGATCCTTGTTTGATAGGGTCTTTGAAAAAGGCTGAGGGGTTGCTTCCTAGATTATGACTGGCTGGCTAGCTGAGTTCCTTGAGAAGTGATTTCAGTGATGTTGAGATTTAATTTAAATGCATTTATTTTATAATTAAGGCTCTTAGAGCCAGAGGTAGGTGTCTTTAATATTTTAAATCTAAATAAATAAAATGTATGGCAGAATAGTTAAAGCAATATAACACTCTTGTGAATGCAATTATACCAATGTAAAGGTGATTTATACTGGTATAGGGGAATAAGCTGTAAGGCGTCTTTATTCAACTACATTCACATGCAGGAATGCATGTGAACTAGATGGATTTTATTGTAAAGTAGCTGTCAGCACTTCAGACGAAGTCAAAAGCAGGTTTTGGCCATATCTACAGAGGTCTTTTAGCTGGTATAATAATATTGGTTAGGAGTGTTCTTCTTTATAATATTTTTATACCAGCAAAAAGTCATAGAGTAGGCTCAGTTATTCTGGCAAAAAAAAAGTCCGTTTGCCAGTGTAATTTATTTCATTTGGGGAACTGACGTAAGCTATACTGGGAAAAGCGTTAGTATAAGCTGTCCCCCCGCCCCCTCATGTGCAGGCAATGGAATGGGATTTGCCAATATAGCTAACAAACCTTTTCTAATGTAGATAAGGCCTTGATCGTCCCCATGAATCGCAGTCAGTCACTTTTGTCCACACAGTTTTTATAGATACAAAAGGAAAAAGAAATGCTCACCTTCTAAGGGCTTGTCTCCACTTACCAGGGGATTGATGCGTGGTGATCGGTCCACTGGGGGTCGATTTAGCAGGTCAAGACCCGCTAAATCAACTACTGATTGCTCTCCCATCAACTCTGGTATTCCACCAGAACGAGAAGCATAAGGTATGTCGACGGGAGAGTTTCTCCCGTCAACCCAATGTGGTGTAAACGTCACAATAAGTCAACCTAAGGTACGTCAACTCCAGCTACATTTTTCACGTAGCTGGAGTTGCATAACTTAGGTTGACTTAGTCCTGTAGTTGTAGACCTGCCCAAAGTAACAGCAACCTGTGCAGAATTCCTGTTTGGGATTTTCTTATGCCCTTGAATTGCTCTTCTGGTGCCTAGACACCACCCTGGTTGGCGTTTTACAAATACCTAGTTAAAATACAGTGTGAGGGAGCTTGTGAAGGAGAGCAAACCTAATCTAAAACAAATCCAAATGACAAGTCGATACTCTCCTTGTTTCTGCTCAGTCTTCTGTGAAGTGAATATCAGGTACGAAATGGATAGAAATTCAATTGTAAAGAGAAGGTATATTCTGTCAGGGATATTAAAAGGCTGGATAATTAAGCATTTTTGAAGTATAAAGCAAGAGTGCAATTTTTTTTTTGCTTTTGAGGAAAGTCTGTGCTGATAAATATGAAGGAATTACCAATCTTCTTTAGAAAGTGTGCTTGCAGATTATTCTTTATTGAATGTCTAATTGCGTGTAGTATCTTCTGCTTTTTTTTTTTTTTTTTTTTAAAACAAAATGCCAACAGTGCATTTATGAAACTTGGCTCTGGGTGACTAACTTATGCGTACACTCCAAGTTGCATAATATGCTACAACCTGTGTTTTTATTAGTATTTTATTAATGTTTTTGAGAAGTCAAATATCATGACAGCTCCAGGAAAAAGGCAAATTTATTTGACGTTTTCTTTGAGGAACCTAATTAATATTTCAAAATAAAAACTAATTCACAAGTACTCTTTCCAGGAGAAATTGCAATTGTGTATAGTAATTAATGTATATGAGACTTCAGTTTGTAGAAATAGAATGCGCGTAACAGTTTTTCAGATTTATATTTATGGTACAATCACAAGTGCAACGGAACTCGTCTTGTACGTTATCAAAAAGACGAATCGAATGATTTGGAGAGGGAAAGGAAGAAACTGAAATAATGGCAACAAAATAATTCACAATTTCTATTCTACATTATGTGGTGGTATTTAAATATGAATTGAAGAAATAGGATCATATTACGATGATGCAGCTCAGGTAAACTCAACAAAAAATGCTCCTATATGTCTAATGAAACAGTGTGGCTGACTTATGTAACTTTGAAACCCAGAGTAGACAAGACTCTGGGGAGAAAATTTTGGAAATAGCTGTGGATGTTTGGAGCAAAATATATATTGAGGTTACATCTTATACTTAGGATTTAAGGCTCAAATTAATTCAATAAAAGAATCCCAGATTATATTAGACTCTGAGAACATATCATGTATTGTGTTTTGAGAGACCCACTGTTTAACCTGTTTTGGTAATGTTGAAGTATTAGTCCTAAACATTATTCTTCTTCGAGTACATGCTCATATCCATTCCATTTTAGGTGTGAGCGTGCTGCATGCGCTGTTGCCAGAGATATTTCCCCCAGTAAAAGCAGCAAAGAGTCCTGTGGCACCTTATAGACTAACAGACGTATTGGAGCATGAGCTTTCTTGGGTGAATACCCACTTGGTTGGATGCATGTAGTAGAAATTTCCAGGGGCAGGTATATATATGCAAGCAAGAAGCAGGCTAGAGATACCTTCCACCAGTAGAATCCATAGGGCCGGCTCTAGTGACCCTTGGAGTCCCACCCCCATATGGTGGCATAAGGGATGCTGCTGGCTCCTGGCCCTTACAGTTCCTTCTTACCGCCTGTGATGGTTGCTGGAATGACTTTCTCTCCCTTGTGTTTGCAAGACTTCTCCAGTGGTTGAATTTGATTGTCTTTGTACATAATTAGTGTTAGTCATGTATAGTTAGCAGAGTTAGATAACGGTCCCCTCAGAGCACACCATTGCTGGGACAGGGCAAGTCCTGGTCTCCTAGATAGGGCTCCAGGGGGTACTTGAGCTGACCCTTACAGATACCACTGTGAGGAAAATCTCTAGCAACAGTGCACATGGCGTACACACACCTAACATGGAATGGACATGAGCAACACATCTCAAAGAACAACACTTATGGAAGGTTAGTAACTGTTTTTTATACCTCAGTTTTGACACTTTTTTTTTTATTCTTGGTATGAAAACTATTAAATCATGCTATTAATGCTAAAAACTTTCCGCCAAGTGCAATTGTAAGGAAAAGTGAGACTGTTTATAGAATGGGAAATCCACTGTGGGGTGGAATCTATGTGAATTGATCAACCTTGAGCAGGTATCACTGCCATGTAACAATAGTTTGGATGTGTGGCATCAGTGTGATACTAGGAGACATATTTAGCCTTCTTGGAATTGTAAAACTAATCGGGGTAAGTCTGTTCACATTCAGTGTTTGGGATGATTCATATTTTTGATGCAACTGATTTGTCTGTCTAACCTATTGTATACAATCATCAAATTACAAATGCATCTCAGGGAAGTCGTGAAAAAAATTGGGTATGTTCAAAGGCTGAGGGTTGTATGTACAACTAAAAGTACTTCTTACTCAAGAGATTTATATACTGCATTTGCTCTCTGAGCCATCTGGTATTTTATTTTTCATTATTTTTTTTTTATCCTGTCCAATTTCTACAGTTTTACAGACTCTCTGACTAAGTTTCTACAGTTTTACAGTCTCTCCCTAAAACTATAGTCTTTAGTCAAAAAGGAAATGGACAGGAATGGAATTAGAAGGCATATAAGGTTACTAGCCTCTTTCCCTTTTCTTTTTTGTGGGAATGAAAGAAGAGGGCAGACTTACCTTACTCTCTGGAGACGCTGTGAATATCTCTACATGAGAGAGAGAAACTTGTGTCTCTGAATCTTGTCAGAACTTGGGCTGTGGAGTTAAAAATAGTAGTACAGACAGACATTCCTGCTTGGGTTGGAGCCCAGGCTCCAAGACTCTCCACCCCTCTCTGGGTTTCAGAGCCTGGGCTCCAGCCCAAACCCCAACATCTGCTCTGCTGTTTCTAGCTCTGCAACCCCAGTCAATTGACGGGGACTCTTGAGACTCACTGCCATGGGTTTTAATTTGCAGCATAGACATACCTGGTTTACTCTATGCTCCTTCTAGATGTTAGACTTCAGGGCTGACTTCTGCTGAATGGGATAGATGTCTAGCTGGCTTTGTTCCTTGAGAGGGAGACAGGGTGTGCCTGAGCAACTGCAAATTTTAGTTGCTGGTGTTTTTCTCCAGCTCTGGTGTCCTCTTTCCCTACTACGTTGCATGGGAGTAATGAGGTCAGGTGTCTATTACTTCTGGGTCAGTAGGGCATCTCCATGATCTTGCGGAGAACTAGCCAGTATGACTTGAGAGAAATGCCAAATATCTGTGTATTGTACATGTGTATTTTTTTTTTAAACAGCATGGCTTTATGTGAACGGTAATGAATTTTTTTGTTGTTTTTCATAAATGAGGAGGGGAAGGTGTCTAAACCCTTGACACCCATGCACTCATGCATACATCTTGCAGTACTAATGGAAGTTCCATACATTAATGGAAAGGAGAGTGGACTGGTGTCCTTAGGGGTTTACTTTATTGGTCTAATGTATTTGAAAGAGCTAGCTGCTTAACTCAAAACAAAGAATGACTTGTCAATAAGAAATGGGTTTCACCCCCACTGCCTCCACATCAATAGGATGTAATGTAGTAGTTATGCAGTCTATTTTAGCTTTTTACAATAGTGACGATTTCAGAGATAAACATGGCACAGTACAGTGGAGTTGTAGACCAGTGGTTCTCAACAGGGGGGTATGTACCCCTGGGGATACACAGAGGTCTTCCAGGGGGTACGTCAACTCATCTTGATATTTGCCTAGTTTTACAACAGGCTACACAGAAAGCACTAGCAAAGGCAGTACAAACTAAAATTTCATACAGATGACTTGTTTATACTGCTCTATATACTATACACTGAAATGTGAATACAATAATTATATTCCAGTTAGGGCTGTTGATTAATTACACTTAACTCATGTGATTAATTCAAAAATAATCGTGATAAAAATTAATCATGGTTTTAATCACATTGTTAAACAATGGAATCCCAGTTGAAATGTGTTAAATATTCTTGGATGTGTTTCTGCATTTTCAAATTATTGGCTTCAATTACAACACAGAATACAAAGTATACTGTGCTCACTTTTTGTAATCGCAAATAATATAAATATTTGCTCTGTAAAAATGATAAAAGTGTTTTTCAGTTCATCTCATACAAGTACTGTAATGCAATCTCTTTATCATGAAAGTGCAAGTTACAAATGTAGATTTTTTTTTTTTTTGGTTACAAAACTGCATTCAGAAACAAAACTGTAAAACTTTGGAGCCTACAAGTCCACTCAGTCCTCCTCCTTGTTTCATCCAACCACTAAGACAAACAAATTTGTGAACATTTACAGGATATAATGTTGCCTGCTTCTTATTTACAGTGTCACCTGAAAGTGAGAACAGGCAATGCTGGCTACAGAAGTGCCATGCGAACGCAAGGTATTTATGTGCCTGATGTTCTAAACATTCATATGCCCCCTTGTGCTTTGGCCACCATTCCAGAGGACATGCTTCCATGCTGATGCTGCTTGTTTAAAAAAAAATGTGTTAATTAAATTTGTAACTGAACTCCTTTGACGGAGAATTGTATGTCCACTGCTCTGTTTTACCCACATTCTGCCATATATTTCATGTTATAGCAGTCTCGGATGATGACTCAGCACATGTTGTTTGTTTTAAGAACATTTTCACTGTAGATTTGACAAAATGGAAAGAAGGTACCAATGTGAGATTTTTTAGGATAGCTACAGCCCTTGACCCAAGGTTTTAAGAATCTGAAGTGCCTTCCAAAATCTGAAAGGAACTAAGTGTGGAGTATGCTTACAGAAGTCTTAAAAGAGCAACACTGCAATGCAGAAACTACAAAACCTGAACCACCAGAAAAAAAAAATCAGTCTTCTGCTGGTGGTATCTGACTCAGATGATGAAAATGAACATGTCGGACCGCACTGCTCTCGATCGTTATCGAGCAGAACCCATCCTCGACATGGAAGCACGTCGCCTGGAAGAGTGGTTGAAGTATAAAGGAACTTATGAATCATTAGTGCATCTGGCATGTAAATATCTTATGACGATGGCTACAACAGTGCCATGCGAACTCCTGTTTTCGCTTTCAGGTGACGAAAACAAGAAGAGGGCAGCATTATCTCCTGCGAATGTAAACAAACTTGTTTGAGCGATTGGCTGAACAAGAAGTAGGACTGACTGGACTTGTAGGCTCTAAAGTTTTATAGTGTCTTTTGTTTCTGAATGCAGGGTTTTTGTGCATAATTCTACATGTGTAAGTTCTGCTTTCTTGATAAAGAGATTGCACTACAGTACTTGTAATGGGATAATTGAAAAATCCTATTTTTTTTACAGTGCAAATATTTGTAATAAAAATAAAGTGAGTACTGTACATTTTGTATTCTGTGTTGTAAGTGAAATCAAATATATTTGAAAATGTAGAAAACACCCTAAAATATATAAATAAATAGTATTCTGTTTTTAATAGCACGATTAATTTTTTAATTGCTTGACAGCCCTAATTCCAATTGATTTATTTTATAATTATATGGTAAAAATGAGAAAGTAAGCAATTTTTCAGAATAGTGTCCTGTGACACTTTTTTTTTTTTACATTTTTATGTCTGATTTTGCAAGCAAGTAGTTTTTAAGTGAAGTATAACTTGGAAGTACAGAAGAAAAATCAGACTCCTGAAAGGGATACAGTAGTCAGGAACAGTTGATAGCCACTGTTCTAGACTATCACTTAATAAAAACATCTATTTGTGGAAAACAACCCATTTTTTGGGAGCCACTCATAATAGAGAGAGTAATAATCTTTTACTGTCTAAACATGGCCAAATCAACCCTCTTAAAAAACAAAACAAACAAACAAAATACTTATCAAAAACAACCCCCCATTTTCCCAACCCATTTATTTGAACATGAAGCTGTTTACTATAACCCTTAGGAAACTGGCTAATCCTGAGATATATTGTGCTTTGCTGAGTGGCCAGTTTCCAAGGGGTTGTGTAAACTGGAGACAGAAATTGTGCTGGGACAGGGAGGAAGTGAGGAGTATAGTCACTAGGTCAGGGCCCCTGAGAAAAACCAGAACTTTTATTCCCATGACTCTCACTGCAAGGAATTTCTGCATTTGGTGCTTGGCTTGGGATTGCCTTTAGACCATCTAAGGGCTGAAGACCTGTGGACGCCCATATATTCATACTCCACACCAATGTTCAGACAATTTGACACACATTTGAGCTATTTCTCCTGATGGTAAAAAGAGATGTGTGCAGATCCTTAGAGATAAAACAGCCTGCTTGTGCTGCTGTCTGCAGAGAGTGAAGTAGATTAGACCAGATCTTTCCCTCAGTTGTACATCTAGCAGATAAGAGGATACTTCATTGGTGGATAATATAAGATTGGGGGAGTCAGGGGAGAGAATGGTTTCTAAAAATGTATATGACTTGTTCACCATTCTTATCAGGCGGTTTCCCCAAGTGGGTCTGCTTTGTTTGAGACAACGCCAAATGTTCCAAAGAGATCTGTTTCTATCCTTTGCAGTTTCGGGAGCTACGAAGATGTAAAATTTGCCTCTTATTTCTCTTTATCTAATGGATCACAGTTTTCTTGAATTTGTTTGAAATTACTTGTCAAGTGATTTTGTGCAAATTTCTGGTCTGCAGCATGTTGGTGAGCAGTTTGAGTATATGACATTCAGAATTTGGGCTGCTTTGATTGGCTCTATTGCCAAATCCACACAGTCAAAAGTCATGACTGCCCCAAAACTTCATTAGGTTAGCTTAAAAAATTATACTATTTTTGAGTTCCTTTTATTTGCCTTCTGGCTTTTGATCCTTTAGGGTTTGTGTTTTCAAGTCTTTCTCCACAACTGTGAGGGCTAGAAAGTTATTTTTAATGAAAGGTGAGATTCTCATGTAAAGTCAAGTAGCTAGGAGCTGAAGCTTTAAGAAAAAAATCACAATTTTATCAGGAAAATCTGATTTGGCAACATAGGCATGAATATTGTATGTATGTGTGTTTTTTCTGTTCCCAGAGAGAATAAACGTAATTCTTAGAATTAACTTTCTTATGTGGATAGTTGCAGTTTTAAACTTGCTCTCTGTGGATTCTATTCAATATCTTCTTGAAATCTGCTGTTAGGGCAAACATTCCTGTGAGTGAACTAAAGTCACTTACTAGAATATTTCTGGCAAAAGTAGAGAACTTACCTTCAAGGGAATGGAGATCTTATCTGAATGGAGGCAGTGCTCTATTCTCTCAAGGATTCCAGGCAGATGCTGAGGTAATCAAGAATACTAGCACTATACTTAAAACTATTCAGGTACCGGATTCAACAAAGGCAGAGGATGCCATCCTTCACTGTCTCCAACCAGAATACTCCCTCAGAAAGTAGTCCTGTTTGTCAGGAGGCATGTAGCCTTAATCTTTCTTGTGAATATTTTAAGGCACGATTAAATTGGGTTAATATTTTTAGGGGGTATAAAATTTCTACTAAACCGACTCTGGATACTAAATATTGAGGTCAAATCTGAGGTAGTGTAGTGGATATCTTAGCCTTGGTCTACACTGGGGGGGAGTGGGGGGAATCGATCTAAGTTACACAACTTCAGCTATGTGAATAATGTAACTGAAGTTGACGTACTTAGATCTGCTTACTGTCTTTGCTGTGGTAAGTTGATGGCTGATGCTCTCCCGTCCACTCTGCCTGTGCCTCTTACCCTGGTGGAGTACTGGAGTCAACGGGAGAGTTCTCAGTGATCGATTTATCGTGTCTAGTCTATACACGATAAATCGACCCTGCTGGATCGATCGCTGCCTGTTGTTCCAGCGGGTAATGCAGACAAGCCCTTAGTTGTTCCCACATGCCCATCCTGTTGTGATATTTAAATTACTGAGAGATCCTCCACAGCAGAGGATTGTAACTGCACTGTTCCTGTACACAATTTTTTTTCCCCTGTGTGGAAACACTATGTGTGTCAGCAGCAAAATGATTGAGGTGCTTAGAAGGAGAAAAGAGGCAGGAAGCAGAAGAGACTCTAATTGCAAGAGAAGAGATTGCTGAGGGAACAGATGAGTAGTTTGCCTCATTCCTTTCTAATCAACGGTGATGTGTTGACTGGTGGTCTGGTGCCAGTATCTTTCTGAGTTTGTTTTTTCTAGGCCAAAATGAGCACAGCCAGTTGATGTAGAAATTTTCTGTGGCAGACTGAAATATCAATCTTGGTAAGCTCTAGAAATAGTCTAACGCTTTGGTAAGAGCCTTTGTTAGGAGGAGAAAGTTAAATAGATAGGGGAAGTGGTGTGGGGTTTTGTTTTGTTTTTGGAAGATGCTTGATCAAAGGTGCAGAAATTCAGGATGGGATGAGACTGACACAAATGAGAGAGAATACGCCGACAAAAAGAGGAAACTGGAGGAAGTTGTAGCTGAATACTTTGGATTGGTGGCAGAAAGGAATAAAACTTCATGCTTTACCTCCAATCTCTTGTCTTTATTACTTTTGCACTGCTCATTTAAGAATGATGTTTTTGAGGGGGTGGGGAAAGAATTCCCTTACTGACAAAAATGAAATTAAAAACCTTAAATATCTCTCTCCAGCATTCTTTCACCATTAAATATTAAAACATCAATAGCTAATTTAATTATATGACCAAGGCAAAATTGTGTTTAGAATCAGCTGAAAGGAACACAAACTAACACATCTTATCTTAAACTTTGTTGGAAACATGACAATAAACTCTTTTTCCAAATGGAAAAGAACATTGCCATCTCTCAGAAGCATTGTTTACCACCAGCTACTTGGAAAATCCCTCTTGTCTTTTGTTACTACTTCTATTTTCAGTTCTGTTCTAGTCTTTCATTTTTCACTGTGTGATGCCAGAGTTCAGTATAATGATTGAAATTATACAATGAGATATGTACCTCTGTGAAAATTGAGACCTTTGACTAAAACTGGTGGATCAATGGCTCACTCTAATCCAATGCCCTGATAGAATAATCTTGTGTTGGTTTGCAATGTCTGTTGCTTTTCTCTTGGTTCATCTTGTGACTTGATGTGGATGCAAAATTCTTCAGTGGTGAAAATAGTCTTGTGTTTATGCCCTGTATACAAGCTAATGGCTTGGCTACACTTGTGAGTTACAGCACAATAAAGGAGTCCCGGGCACACTAGCTCACTACCCATGCACACTGGCGAGGCACGTAGAGTGCTCCAACTCCATGGCTACAGCGCTGCTGGTACTCCACCTTGACAAGTGGAATAACGTTTGCTGCGCCCCCGCTGGAGCACTGCGGGACCCGTGTGGACGAGGGGTATGGCTACACTGGCACTTTACAGTGCTGCAACTTTCGCGCTCAGAGGTGTGAAAAAACACCCCCCTGAGCGCTGCAAGATACAGCGCTGTAAAGTGTCAGTGTAATCAGGGCGGCAGCGCTGGGAGCGCGGCTCCCAGCGGTGCACACTACACCCGTAGAGGATGTGGTTTACATGCAGCGCTGGGAGAGCTCTCTCCCAGCGCTGCTGCTCCGACCACACTCATACTTCAAAGCGCTGCCATGGCAGCACTCCGAAATTCCAAGTGTAGCCATACCTGAGGTGTTGCATTACTGCACTCTGATGAGCCTCCAGAAACATCCCATAATCCCCTTAAGTCAAGTGGCCACTCTTCTCATTGTTTTGAACTCTCTGTAGGAATGCAGATGTGCCTTTTGGATGCTCCATTTCTGACTGCTGGCTGCTTATCTGCTCCGAGAGAGATTAGTGTGGAATGCTGTGGGGGGGGGGGGGGGGGGGGGGGCAGGGGAGGGGGGAGGGTTTGCTGCTGTCTGAACTCACAAGACAGCATGCTGACATGCTCACAGCCTCCTAAAAACCCACTCTCTCTCCTCCCACATACACAGCACACTCCCTGTCACACTCCACCCCCTCATTTGAAAAGCATGTTGCAGTCACTTCCATGCTGGGATAGCTGCCCATATTGCACCGCTCCCAGTGCCGCTACAAGTACCGCAAATGTGGCCACACCAATGCACAAGCAGCTGTCAATGTGAACAGACTGCAGCGCTTTCCCTATTGTGTTCTCCAAAGGCGGGTTTAACTCATAGCGCTCTATATCTGCAAGTGTAACTGTGCCCTAAGGAAAGTCCCTGCATGTGAGCTAGCTTCCATACAGGGCATAAACATATGACAAAGAAACATTACAAAGCCTGCACCCACTGCGAGGGATTCCATCTGGAAGTTTGGCACAAAAATCTCTTCCTTCTCCCTTCCTCCCTCCAAACATTGGCGGGAATGATCGGGCCAAGGATGATTAATTCTGATGGATTACTCCCAATTTAGAGAGAGAAATCTCCATTTACACACTGATGAAAACTAATTGTTGACTTTCCTATCTAAATACAGATATGCCACTCCTCTTCCAGGATCCATTCGTAGCCTCTGCTGTGTGCATTAAAGACTAGGGTATGGATTATTCATAGTTTGCACACCCTCCTCTGTCCACTGTGCCTCACCTCCCACACATGCCGCACTCCCCACCACAAGTTTAAGTGCCTAAAGGTACGCTAACTTCTTGTCTCCAGACAGACTCATCAAGGACAGATGGTAGTGCAGAATTTTATATATAATACAAACATTGTTCTTTACCTCATCTCTTGTTCTGGTTTGTGAGTTTTAAATTTGTGATTTTCTTTGTTTATAACTGGTTGTATCTAAGAAACATAAGGAAGCACCACTAACTGTGGGGAAGTTCTAAAGTGGAGCTGTAGCATATCCTAGTCCAATTTATAAACATCCCCTATATGTCATCATCCTCTTCTTTTCAGCTCCTTACCCATGCAAACAAATATGCCTTTGGCTCCTATCTTTGCCAGCCTCTCCAGGGACTGGTTTCCCTTCCTGAAGGAGGGGTAGCACAAGGTGAACTGATTTAAATCAGTCAGCAGGAAACCTTGATTTAAATCACTGATCTATTGCATTTGCACTTTTGAACTGTTTTCCTAATAAAAGGTTTATTCTTGTTGACTGGTAACATTTTGGTTTGCAACTGAATATCCCTTTACAATAAATTTGCTTCTTTTTGCTAACCAGGAGGATAGACTGTATCTATACACATTATTTAGGCAGTTATGTAGCTCAAATCATATTTATTCAGCTTCTTAATTTTTATATTTTTATTAGGAAATTGTGAATGATGCATTTATTTACTAGATTAATTTTTTTACTTGAAATTTATGTTTAAGCTCTATTTGGATAGAAGCTAAAAAATGGAATTAAAAGTGCACAAAAACAGCATTTTATTTTTGTATTAGTTAAATAAAACTGCGGTACCTAATGCTGGATACATAAAGTTTAAGAAATGTTTTGCATGTAAAACTAACTCAATTATTACACAAATGAAGTATTATCTGTAGTTAGGCATGGTGTCCAGAAACAAATCAGTTCAATTCACTATCAGGATTTTAGAACTAGTAGACCACCGTCAAGGTGGCCTTGAGACCTCTGTCAGAGCCTAACCATCCTGACTTGGCACTTTTGGCTGAGTCCTTTGACATTGGTTAGGAGAATGCCTTCTAGTCTGCCCTGCCTGCTCACCTTCCCCAGTGCCTAAGAGGCATAAGACCTCTAGACAGGCCAGTTGCTGGTGCTGATCCTCTGTAAGCTTGGGTTAAAAGTAGAGTGCAGCCAAAACTCAAGCACTCCTTTTCTCTGGTAGCACTGAAAGTGGCACTGTTGAGTCTAGGTCCTGATAAGGTGTTTGGAGGACTGGGTGGCCTAGCAGTTAGCATACCTGACTTCTGGTCCCTTGCTTCCCTGGCTGAGGTGCCTGGTTCCTGACCTTAAGTTGGGAACCTTCTGGTCTCTGCTTGCATCTGGGCCTCAGCCCTTAAGGAGAAGTTGTAGGGGGGACCAAAATACTGTTTAAGGTAAAATATAAAACAGATTTATTAACTACAGAAAGATTTTACATGATTATAAGTAGTAAGTGTACAGATCAAAGTTGGTTACCTAAGAAGTAAAAGTAAAATTGCAACCTGAGTTCTATAAACTAGACAAGATTTAAATATAGCAGTGTCTCACCCTAATGGTATAATTCTCCTTTCCAGCCTGAGACCACCTCCCCAGTTCAGTCTTTGTTCTCCAGACTGTTTCCAGGTGTTGACTTGTGGGGAGGGAGGGGGAAGAGGCCCAGTGATGATGTCACTTCCCCTCTTTTATAGTTTCTATGCTTGTGCTTGGGTCAAGCAGTCTCCATTGTCTACGTGCTATCTCTGAGAAGTCTCCATTACATATGGTTCTTGGGAATGTGGATTCCTTTAATGGGCCATCAGCAGTCAGCCTCCTCCATTGTTGCACCTGAAAGACTGTTTGTGGGTTTTCCCAACCTTACAACATATTTCAGTAACACCCACATAGCAAAACTTCATAACTTTCTGTACAGTGATATCACATACAATCCATCAAGATATTAATGTTCAACAGATCAACTTTTAAAATGATACCTCACAAGGCATGCTTTCTACAAAACATATCTTAATTATATGACAATGGTGAATATAGAGTTTCCAGTGTGCTGCTTTGAAGCATAGTGTGTCACATACCTTTGCTTAGCAGAGGGTGATTCATCCTCCCCTGAATCGGAGATTGGCTCCTATGTTTCCTTGCCTTGGAGCTGGTTACGCTACTGCTCACTTAGGTGTTATTACCCTGAGTTGCTTTGAGATCCTCCGGCTGGAATGGGATTGGGCATATGGCCATGACTAGTTCAGTGGTCCTTTAAAAACACCTGGGGATTTCCCCTGGTTTCTAGGTCTTACTCAAAGCATTCCTTCTATGTATCATCAGAGAGACATGGAGAATCTGCTCACCAGGCGCTGCCTTTTCTCAGGTCTGGTACTGGGCCCGGTACCAAGCAGAAAAGGGGTGGTTCGGGAGAAGTCTGTTGGACAGCTAGTGGAGGAATGGCAGCCTGAACCCTTTGCTGGCATCCTCCTCCCTTCAGAGGCACCTCACTCACTCACTCACAATTATTATAGAGCTCAGCAAGAGTTATTGAAGAGGGTTGCCTCAGGTTTGAAGATCCAGGTGGAGGAGGTTAAGGAGTCCTTCCATCATCTTTCTGATATTTTGGCCACTATTGGGATGCCTTACTTAATGGGCTGCAAAATCTTCTCACTAATAAGTTGCTCTAGCAGATGTCTTTGTCCCTTCCTCCCATCTCAAAAAGTTCTGAATATAAATATTATGTTCCCTCTCAAGGGCAGGGGCAGTAAGTATAAGAGGCCAGGGGAGGCTAAGCCTCCCCAAACAGCTAGTCTGCCACCTTTGGAGCGTACTGCTACCGAAAGGGCGCCGTGATCCTGCCTGTGCTCTGCCCCGAGGCCCCGTTCCCACTTGTCCTCTTCCTGCCTGAGGTCCTGCTGTGCCTCTTCTTGTCCCCATTCTTCCTGCATGGGGGTCTCGGGGGAGGGAGCGAAGAGGCACATGGGGGTGGTGAGTGGCAGGCAAGGGGGAGGAGGCCGAGTGGGGGTGAGCCTCGGGGCAGGGCCACAGTCTGGGCGTGCCCAGCCTCTCCAAATGGAGAAGTCACTCACTGCCTATACACAGGGGATTGACTGACTATATTCCTGTTTCACCCTCGGTTTTTTGATCGTGTCAGTGACCAGTGAAAGGAAATAACAGAGCCAACAGGTAGCAACCCCAAAATCAAAGGATGCTAAAATATTAACTTAGTAGAAAAGTTTATTCTACTGTGGGGTTGCAACTCAGGATTGCCAACCAACAAACTCTTTTGAATGTTATGATTGTAACATTTGGGACTCCTTGTTAAAGTTTAAGGACATATTGCTGGAGGGCACTACGCCAGAGTTCTTCAGTTTAGTTGATCTTGGGGGAATGGGTACCGAGAACTTGGCTGCAGGCTGGACCAGATGTGGAGGACTCAGGTGCTAGGACCATGGCTTCTGTGATTTCTATGTGAAGGAGCTCAGGGCTTCTGCATGAGGTTCAACAAACAATTTGACCCGCCCTTTGAGGGCGAACAGCTTCTAAACTCCATGGGTTGAAGGATTCTAAGGCAACTTTAAACTTTTTGGGATTGTATACTCCTGCCCCATCCAGGAAACACATTTTCACCTACAGCAGACCCATTGGTACTCTGCCGCTGCTCCTTGCCAGTATCTGCAAAGAAAGAAAAGTAGAAATTTATAGATGAGGCCATCTCTTCCTTCTGCTTCTACATTAATGCCTCCTCCATCTGGATACCCGGAGATTGCTAAACAGGCGATTTGATGGGTTGATTGAGGATGCTTTACCAGTTTCCAGGATGGCAGAGTCCATCTCCCACTGTTCGCAAACAGTTTGTGCCACTTTCTCCGTGCTTGCTCCTGGATTACTTCAGACTGATGGGTCATAAGCACTGTGAAAGTGAAATATACCCTCCAATTTGTTTCTCCTCCTCCCTTCCATACTCCTTCACTTCTTCAGGGACCATTCTCGTGAGGAGCGCCTTTTCCAGGTTCATTCTTTCCTTCAGGTAGAAACCGTAGAGGAGGTTCTTCAGTGTCACAAAGGGGAGGGGCTTTATCAAGGTCGCAAAGTATCTCAGATTCATAATGAAGCATACTTATTGCCAGTTCACTGTGCTGCCATTCAGCCTGTCAGCATCTCCTTAAGTTTTCACAAAATATATAACAGTAATAGCAGGTTTACTGAGGATGCTATGGGTGCAAATCTACCCTTACTTAGATGACTGGCTAGTCAGAGGCTGATCCAGGGCTCCGGTACTGTCCAGTTTGTCTATCATCCAGTCAACACTCAAAGCACTGGATCTACTGATCAATTTAGAAAAAAAGTCTATCCCACGTCCAGTTCAGGGGATAGAGTTTATAGGAGCAGTCCTGGACTCTACTCAGACCAGAGCTTTCCTTCCGGACACAAGGTCCCAAATAATTTGATTTCTTGCTGTAGATCTCCAGGCCCACCCAGTCCGAATAGCTTGAAACTGCATGAGGCTCCTTGGGCATATGGCCACATGCACGTAGGTAGTCTGGGATGCCAGATTAATCTTGGATTTCTTTAATGTTGACTAACCTCCGTTTTATTCTCCAGGTCATCTGTATTTGAGCTCTGTGCTGAACAAGTCCTCTCACCTATTCTCTTCTCTTGATAGGTGGACAGACCCATTCAGTGTATGGGTAGGCATTCTGTTTGCTCTCAACCTTCATAAGAATGGCTATACTGGGTCAGACTAATGGTCTGTCTAGCCCAGTAACCAGTCTTCTCACAGTGGCTGGTGCAAGATGCTTCAGAGGGAATGAACAGAGCAGGGCAATTCTCAACTGATCCAGCCCCTGTCATCCAATCCCAGCATCTTGCAATCAGAGGCTTAAGGACACCCAGAGCATGAGATTGCATCCCTGGTCATCTTGACTAATAGCTGTTGGTGGACCTAGCCTCCATAAACCTACCTACTTTCTTTTTTGAACCCAGATATACTTTGGCGTTGACAACATTTCCTGGTAATGAGTTGCACCTGTTGACAGTGTGTTGTGCGAGGAAGTACTTGCGTGTGTGTGTGTGTGTTTTTAAATATGTGGCCTATTAATTTAATTGGGTCACCCCTGGTTCTTGGTTTATGTGAAGGGATAAATAACACATCCTTATGCACTCTCTTCACACCATTCATGGCTTCATGAGACCTCTGTTATATCCCCCTATGTCACCTCTTTTCTAGGCGGAACAGTTCCAGTCTTTTTAATCTCTCCTCATGTGGAAGCTATTCCGTGTTCTTAATCTCTTTTGCCCTTCTCTGTACCTTTTCCATTTCTAATATATTTTTGTTCGAGATGGGGTGACCAGAACTGCACTAAGGATTCAAGGTGCGGGCATATCATGAATTTATATAGCTGCATTATGATATTTTGTTGTATTATCAATCCCTTTCCTAATGGTTCCCATTGTTCTGTTAGCGTGTTGTTTTTTTTTTAAACTGCTGTGGCACATTGTGCGGATGTTTTCAGAGGATTATCCACAATGACTCCAAGATCTTTCCTGAGTGGTAGCAACTGCCCCATCATTTTGTATGTATAGTTGTGATGGATTTCCAATGTGCATTACTTCGTATTTATCGGTATGAATGTCGTCTGCCATTTTGTTGCCCAGTCACCCAGTTTTGTGATATTCCTTTCTAACTCAGATAAGTCCAAAGCAGATTGCAATCTTAATTTTGTATTGCCTGCAAGTTTTGCCACCTCATTGTTTACCCGTTTTTCAAGATCACTTATGAATGTATGTCATGCTGTATGGAGTGGCTCATGATTGTGAGTGCCTACTTCAAAAAAGCAGGGCAGACACTCCAAACATGATGGTATTTTTCTATATTTAGATTTCACCAAGCCAGTAACAAGTGTAAACTCCTGAAATGCTACAGACAGTCCGTTAGACACTTGAGTCTATCTTGCAACCCAGGCAAGCTGCACTATGTGATAATGGTCCCTTACACTCTGTCCCAAGAGACCAGTCACTCACCCTGGTCTCTTTGCACCCTAGATGTCAGAGCAAGGAAAATACTGGTAGCCAATTCTGTAATTAACTAAAGGTTTATTAGCTGGGAAAAAAGAGTTATTGAGAGTTTAAATCAGGTAAAATAGGTGTACAGGTGAGTCTGTCTATAATTCCAAATGGTAGCAGAAATGTAGCTTTCCAAAAGCCTCTCCCAGGGCTACCCAGGATAACTCTGGGGATCTCCATTTTTTTCTTGTTCAGTTATTCTACCATGTTAAAATCCAAACAGTTCAGAGATTATTTTTTCCTTGTGTAAATACTTAATTTTTTTCTGAGAGAAACTTTGGCAGGATTACTACCCACGTGGTACATTGAGTATACTCCTGTAACTAAATAACCCATCAAATGAGAGAGAAGCCTCCTGTAATGCAAAAGAAGAACTGTCAGGAAAGTGCTAATTTCAAAGCAAATGGTCACTGTGCGGGATGATCGGCGATCAAAGATTCTAAATGCATTGCTCACTCTGTCATCAAAAAAAGAGCCAAATGTTTGCTATTACGTTATAACAGGATACAGATAAGTGAAAACAATGCATGTGGCACACCATTGGTGTTTAAATGTATAAGAATGTATTCAGTTTTTATGAAGTTTGAACAATCACTTTTGACATGTACTAATACACAAGTGAATTGACCTGGCTTCCAGCGATGCATCTGTAAGTGTTGAGTGATGTCTGGGGCTTTACATGATATCCACTGTATCCCCCTTGTCTATGTTTGTTGACCTCAAAGAATTTTTTTAGATTAA
The DNA here is from genome assembly GCF_003597395.2 of Chelonoidis abingdonii. Taxonomy (NCBI): domain Eukaryota; kingdom Metazoa; phylum Chordata; order Testudines; family Testudinidae; genus Chelonoidis; species Chelonoidis abingdonii. The sequence goes on along the minus strand of NC_133775.1, from coordinate 59,142,609 downwards.
TGAGGCATGAATTAGGTGGCGGATTTGTATAATTTTTGGTGGCGCCCAGAATGGGTCTAATCCCCCTCCCACTCCCACCTTGTAAGCTGATATATATTTTATTAAATAATGTAAAAATGGACTGGAAACGGTAAGCGTTTGTTTGTTTCTTGCACAATTATCACTATCATGAGAAAAATGATTTAACTAAGAATATCAACGTTATTAATACTCTTTTGAATACAGAAACGACCATACACTCTTTGATCAATAACCCTCAAAAGCAAATACTTTCTAAATTAAAACAAACATAGCTCCTTCTTTTGCAATGCTCTTCAGGAGGCAGCAAACACTTTTCTTCGTTGTTTGGTTCTTGAAATGAAGTCATCCAGGAGACTTGCGATGTCCAATTCAGAGGTAGAGTTCTTATTAGCATGCATAAATGCCAGGTGATTTAGATGTTCTTGGCCCATTGTCGTTCCGAAATATTTTTTCAGTTGGAGCAAGCACCTGAATGATTGCTCAGCGGTGCAGGTTGTAGTCGGAATTGTGCAGAATAATTTCAAGAGAATTGTGATATCTGACAACATGTCACTCAAACCTTCGTTTTGTTTTGAAATTGCTTCACTTTACTGACTGAATTAAGCTGGCAGTTTCTCGATCTGCAAATATCACTCAGCATTTCTAAATGAAGAAATAGTTTCTCTGTGTTGATGTCACCATGGAAAGCTTCACTTATTAGGACAATGTCCTGTTTTGAGCCATTTGCTGCCTCAGTTATTAGCTTCTCCAATTTTACTGGGATTTAAACCTTTCTGTTGAAAACCTCTATTTAATGGCAACTTTGCAAACATCAATGATCTAATCATATATTTGATGAAAATATTCTTTAGGATCACTGAAGGTGTGAGGAAAGCTTCCGTGGTCAAGCCATCTCAATGACCTGTGTTTTCTCGGGAGTGTAGGATTATCTAAATAAAGATTTCTTTCCTTCTCTACTGTTTCCCAGAAGTGATTGTATGATGAGTCGGTGCACATCCCGCTGAACACCTCTTGCAACAGGCCAACTTTCTTAACGCTTGTCAAAGACATGTTTGGGCTTTGAATTTTTGCATTAGCTTCTTCTACAGGACCCATGGCTTTCACAAGAACTGTTAGTGTAAAATATGTTGAAAAAGATTAAAGTTGCTTTGAGAATTCACTACATTTTAAGCCAAAATCATTGGAAGAGTAACTAAGTTCATTGAGGCAGTTCATCATAGCCTTGTAGTTGTGGAGCAGTGATTTAATGCTACTGATCCTTAGTGTCCATCTTGTTGGGCACAATGGTCGTAAAGAAGGTTCCCCTTCGCTGTGAAACTCTCTGAATTCTACCATACGTTTTGGTGACTCCCTGAAGGCATTAATGAGATCTTTCACATTATGCAGGGCATCCTGTGTGGCAGCGTTAAGGGAATGTGCAGCACAGTGCACAAATTCCGCTCTTGGCTCTCGATCCTTCAGTCTGGCTTGGACCTCAGTAAATTTGCCGGACACATTACTGGCTCCATCGTAACACTGCCCCCAGCAATCAGAAAAGGTGCAAATCATACCTGAGAAGTGTATCTTTCACAATTTTGAAAAGAGAAGAAGCATCCATTGCATCAGTTTGGTAAAAACCAATAAACTCCTCATAAATCTCCCAGTCTTCACTAGAAAAGAACCTTAAAGAAAAACTTATTTGTTCTTTTCTTGACAAATCATTAGTGTAATCCATTACAATGGCATAAAACTTTGAAGCCTTTACCTTTTGCACAATTTTTCTTAGCACCATCATTGCCACCATTTTGATTATTTCGTTAATAATCTCATGTGACAGCCACTTGTGTTTTTGTGTGATTTAAGCCACTGTCTCAGTTCCTCAGAATCTGTACTGCGTAGCAACAGGAGCTGCATCAAATTTGAATCACTCTCATTATGTCCACGTAATGCTATTCCTTGTTGAGCTAGGTACTGAACACTGGTAAAAATGTTGTGCAATGCAATCCTAGCTGATTATGATTCTTTTCTGCAACTGTCTGACATTAGTGCAGAAACATTTGCCTGTGATTGCAGAGCAGCATACTTCTTTACTGCTTCCTTGTGACAGGAGGATTTTTCGTGTGATGTAAAACCACACAATGTGTGTCTCCAATCTTGAAATCCAGATGAAATAAATGTTGGTTTGGCCTTTGTAGAAAATATTAAGATCTTCTTTTTCAGAACAGTTTTTGCAGACTGAGCAAAAAGCTTGGTTTAATTTGCTATTGTACTCCATAGCCAAATACTTGATAGCCAAGATTGCTGAAAACTCCTTTTCTTGTCTTGTAGATTTGCCGCATCTTTCTTTTGTAGAACTTCAGTTTGACAGCTGGGTGTTGAACTCAGGCCATCACTTGATGAATTACCCTTTTCTTCTTTTTCTCTGGGTAACTTTTATTAAGAATTTATCCATTGTTGCTTATTAATGGTCCTACAAAGCAAGAATTTGTTGCTGGGATAAAATGAATCTACAACACGTCAGCGCCACAAGATTACAAGGATCAATTAAAAGTGAAAAGTCAGAAGCAGCACTCGCCTGCTTCAATATATTTTATTTTTGTTGTACCTGTTGTGACGAAGTGGGAATGTTCTTAATGTTTTCTCTGAATATTATGTGGGTGCCTCTGTTTCCCCTGCAAGGTGCCAACTGAAGGTGTTGGAGAACAAAGAGATCAGGTGGCCTCTTTGTCCGGAAAAGAGACAAAGGCCAGAGGAGGGGCTGGAGGGAGTGTCAGTTTGGAGCTGGTTGGGGAAATGGGGAGATACCCAGAACTTTGGTCTGGGCTCCCCACCCCCCCAAGATGGACCTGACTGAGGGGTCCTGTTTCCTGTACCTACAAGCTCTGTTTTAGATTGTGTTCCTATTGTCTAATAAACCTTCTGTTTTACCGGCTGGCTGAGAGTCACGTCTGACTGTGGAGCTGGGGTGCAGGACCCTCTGGCTTTCCCAGGAGGCCCGCCTTTGTGGACTCGCTGCAGGAAGCTCACGGTGTGGATGGGCATGCTGAATGCTCGGAGGTCAGACCCAGGAAGGTGTAAGCTTCTTGCCCTGGAGACAGTATGCTCAGAGAGAGGAGGCTCCCCCAGAGTTCTGATTGGCTTTGTGTGGAGTAGTTTCAGAGCATCCTAGCATCCCCTTCCACACTGTGTGCTTCCCGGGAGTCTGCACGGGCACTGACATTCCCTCCTCTGGCCTTTGTCTCTTTTCCAGGCATTAAGAGGCCACCTGATCTTTGTTCTCCAACACCTTCAGTTGGCACCTTGCAGGAGAGTGGCCCAGGCCATCAGTTGCCAGGAGACAGGGTGTTGGCCATTCTCTGTGCAGACAGCATCATGCTGGCCCTCTAGGGCTCTACAACAATCACACCCCCTTACCCCACCATCTAGATCCTGAAGAAACGCATAGGGGAAATTGAGGCACCCACACAGTATTCAGAGAAATCGTTAAGAATATTCCCACTTCATAACACCTGTATACAGCCAATTATATACTTTAAAGCATGTAAAATAATCAAGTATTGTGCTAAACACAATGATACCTCAAACTGACTGCCAAATTTAAGTTGCATGTTCTTCCCCTCAGGTGAGGGCTCTGGGGTGGGGCTGGGGCTGGGGGTTCACAGTGCAGAAGGGGGCTCTGGGGTGGGGCAGGGCCAAGGATGAGGGGCTTGGGGTGCAGACAGGCTGCGCTAGGGCTAGGGCTCAGGCCAGGGAGGATCACCTTCACCCACTGGCAGCAGCAAGCTCCAGGGCAGGGACCCCTCCCCTCGCTTCCCGCAGCACACTGAGTCTGTACCACTGTCACTGCACATCCTCCTAGGGCTCCTTTCAGGTCCAGGAAGCCTCCTCACCTCCTCTATGGTGGGCAGGGCCGGCTTTAGACCGATTCGGCTGATTCCGGGGAATTGGGCCCTGCGCCTTAGGCACCTTTTTAATTTTTTTTTTACCCCGGTCGCAGTCTGCTCCGGGGTCTTCCATGGTCCCGCTCCTTTGAGTGAAGCTCCGGCAGGAGCGCGGCGCGGCCCCGCTCTCCCAGCTAGAGCTCCAGCCGGGACGGTGGGGCTTTGCTGCTCTCCGGCTGGAGCTCCGGCCGAGAGAGCGGGGTTGCGGGGCTTTGCCGCGCTCCGGCCGGAGTGCGGCAAGCCCAGCGGCTCCAGCTGGAGCGCGGCAAGCCCAGCTTTCCTGTCTGGAGCTCTGGCCAGAGCGTGGCAAGCCCCAGGACCCCGGCTGGAGCTCTGGGCCCTTTAAATAGCCCCCAGAGCCCTGGGGCAGTGAGGGGCTCCGGGGGCTATTTAAAGGGCCTGGGGCTCTAGCTGCCTCTGCCACCCCGGTCCTTTAAATAGCCACTGGAGCCCTGCCTCCCCCATGCATTCCCAAGCGCTCTTGCGGCTATTTAAAAGGTCCAGGGCGGGGTAGAAGGGGTTTTGGGGGCTACTTAAAGGGCTGGGGTTCCAGCTGCCTCTGCTGCACGGCCCCCCCTGCCTGCAAGGCCAGCCTCTGCACCCTGTGCCCACAAGCCAGCCCCTGGCCACACCCTCTTCCTGTCTCCAGCCAACCCTGCCACACACCTCTGCAAGCCCTGTCCAAAGCTAGCCAGCCCCCACACAACTGCTGCTCCGCACCAGCCCTGCACACCCGCTGCCAGCCGGCACCTCGCTGCCCTGTCTGCCGGTCACCCTGCTCACTCCCACTTGCTACGCCAGCCTAGTCCTTCATCCTCTGTTCTCCAGCCTGCCAAACCCCCTGCGCACCCCCTGTGCCACTGCCTGAAGCAAGCCCGCCCACACCCCCTGTCTCAACCAGCTCCCACATCCGTGCCTGCCTGCAGCAACGCGCCTCCAGCAGCCCCTGCCCTGCCTTCGCCAGCCCATGTCCACTGTGCCGCAGTTTCCAGGGCAGTGACCATACACCCCTGCTTGCAATGAGGGGACAGGGAGCAGCTGGGTACCAACACATGTGCGCTGCCCAGCAGTGGCTGGGGACCCAGCACATGTGATGGCAATCATTAATAGCCAATCAACAGGCATTATGATGCATGTATATATATATAATTTTATTTTCAGAGAGTTATGGAAGTAAATAATAGTGAAAGAAATGGGCTTTTTTTTCCAGGTTTTGTTTAATCATCCCTGCCAGGGCCCACCCGAAAATGTATCGCATTGGCCCGCGCCTTCTAAAGCCCCTGTAGGGTGGGTCCGGTGGGGTTGCTGTTACATGGTGGCCTCCCCTGCTGCTGCCCCTCCAGCATTTAGCCTCACTTGGGGTGTGGAGATGGGGCTGCCCTTACCTGTGGCAGGAGTGGGGCGGCAGGATGGATCTGCAGCGCCGGTGCACAAAATGTCACCAAGTCCAGCTGCTTCAGGTCTAGGAGAACCCCCACTCACCATTCCTTCTTTGGTGGGTGGGTCTGGGGAGAGGGGCTGCCATCACATTGTGGCTTCCTTTCTCCCTGCTGCAGCCTGCTGCCCTCACTGTAGCCTCACCTGGGGGTGGAGATGGGGCCTGTCCTTGACCCAGCACGCGGCATGGAGGGGGCTGTGTGGGGGGGTCAGGTTGTCACAAAATTCACCAAGTTCCGCAGCATGCTCGGATCTAGAAGCCCCCTCCATCTCCCTGAGAGAAGGAGGTGTAGGGTGGGGGGACTGTCATCGAATGTACTGCTTCCTTCCTCCCCTGTTACAACCTGCTTGCCTACCATTAGCCTCGCTGCGGGTGGGCTGCCCTTGCCCAGCGTTGGCAGGAGTGCGGGGTTGGATGGGGCTGGGGGGACAGGGGTGGGCATCACGGAGTCATCGGGGGGCGTGGATCACCGGGTCAAACACTCACTGAAGCCCCAGCAGCTGCTCAGGTGAGTGAGGTCCACTCCAGATGTCTCCTGGCCGGAAGCCCACTTGGCATCTCCTCCAGGTGGTTGCCGGGAGAGGGGAGGAGAGGGGATGGGGAGAGCTGCCAAGCATGTGTGTGCCTCCCCCTCTGAGGTGCTGCAGCAGCCAGCCTGCTGGCGCTGCTCTTGTGCTATAGCCTTTAGGCGGTGGCAGCAGCCACCGGTGTAGTGTAGGATACCACTTCATGTAGGAATGTGCTATATTGGCAGCACAAGCAGGCAAGGGAGAGGCGTGCACCTCTTTCTTTCAGCCGGGGACAGTCCAGGGCAGGGCGGGGGATGTGCCAGGGGGTGGTGATGGCAGGCAGGGGCTGGGGCCTGCTCCAGGCGGGGGCCAGGGGAGAGACCCAGCTCCAGATATTGGTGGAGCAGGGCCCCCAGCTCTGAATATTCATCGAGCCCGGGCACCATGAAAGAATAGAACTCGCTGCCCATTACAAAAGCCATGTTGACTCTCTTCTCCCCCCCCCCCCCCCAACAAATTTGTGTTAATCTATGTGTCTGATACACCTGTTGGGGTGTTTTTTAATCTACAGTGTCAACCAATTTGTCAGATACTGAAGTTAGGCCTATTGGCCTATAATTGCCAGGATCACCTTTGGAACCTTTTTTCTTAAAGTCAGTGTCACATTAGTTGTCCTCCTATCATCTGGTGCAGAAGCTGATTTAAATGGTAGGTTACATACCACAGTTAGTAGTTTGCTCACATTAGTGATGGATATGTCTGTCCAGAGGTGGGAGCTTACATGGGTCCACTCCAGACTCAGAGTTCATGGTCTTCGTGGGACCTGTGTCTGCTTATTAATGTCAGGGAGCTAAGGGCTGTCCACCGAGCCTGTCAGGCTTTCCTATCTTAGGTAAAGGGAAGAAGCCTGTTTGCCACTGTGTCATCTGTGAGAACAGTGTTCTGCCTTATCAGGGAGTGAGGAGTCTGCTGTTTTGTGCTTTTTCATGAGGCAATTCGCTAATGGAACTTTTGCATTGCCGATTAAATCAATCTCAAAGCCTCTTACCTTCCAGAGGTGCAAAACAAGCTTGCAGATCGTTCAAGTCACCAGGAGTGATCTCTCCACCTGGATGTAGTTAGGGGTGTTTTCTATCAGTGGGGGAATCCCCAAATAGACCTATTCACAACCAAAGCCAACAGGAAATGCCACCAGTTTTGTTACCTACAAGGTTGCAGTCCTGTTTCCATCACAGACACTTTTCTACTATCCTGGTTGAACAAACCCTGCTATGCTTTTTCCTAAAAGTCCACTGCTACTCCAAGTTGTTGCTAACCATAAAATGAGACCTCCCTGGGTTATACAAATAGCCCCAGCCTGGCCCCGGCAGCACTGGTTCTCCAATCTGTTGGAGGAGGCTCTGATTTCACTTCTTGTTGGACCCAGACATAACGTTGCAGGATCATGGTTGGCTGCTCCATCCAAACCTGCGATCACTTCATTTAACAGCTTGGAGGCTCCATGGCTAAATCCTACAGAGGAGTCTTGCTCCAATCAAGTTCACCATGTCTTGTTAAATAGTAGGTAGGCTTCCCCCAGGACTACTTAAATTTTGAAATGGAAGCATTTTTTCATCTTATCTCATCAATTTGAGGTTTCCTCAATCCGGCATAGCCTGGACTATCTGTTGTACCTAAAATGTCAAGGGTTGGTGATTTAGTTCTATCCGGGTCCCCTTAGCAGCAACATCAGCTCTCCATCTTCATGTGAACAACTGTTCTACATTTTCCAACAATATCACAATCAGATTTTTTGTAAAAGTTATATCCTCAGATAAGGAAACTGGTTCCTTGCAGGACTTGAACTTTAATTTTGTCAAAGTTTATGATACTTCTATTGGAGGCTTTAGCAATGTGCTGCTTACTACATCTGTTAATGGAAGTTGGCTTTTTTAGTAGCAGTCACTTCAGCCAGGAGGGTGGCTGAGCTGTGTGCTCTGACATCTGAATCTCCTTATACAATTTTCTTCAAGGACGAAGTGCATCTATGCCCTTATCCAAGATTTCTCTCTAAAGTGGTATCTAATTTTCATGTTAGCCAATCAATTTGCTTGCTTATGTTTTACACAAAACCCCATGCCAATAGAGAGGAGCAACACCTGTGCATGCTAGATATATAGAATGCCCAAGGTCTTCTAATAGGTAGAACTAAACAATTCCATTTCTCAACCCAACTGTTCATGGCCATAACAAACAGGATGAAGGCTTTCCCTATATCATCACAGAGAATTGTGAATAGCCTCCTGTATTTGTGTGTGTTATCTGGCTGGCATTTCCACAGCGAGCAAAGTAACATGGCATTCCACGAGATCTCAGTGAGCCTTGCCAGTGTTTCTTGCACAAGTCCCTATCTAGGACGCTTGTAAAGCAGCAGTTGTAAGTCCCCCACCTTCACATCCCCATTCTGGAGACTCCTTTTAAGTTTGGATGAGTTATGCATGTACGTAGACTCCCATGACTTCTGCTTTGTAACTTGTGAGCTGCCAAGAGTGGCATGGTCATGTGCAATCACTCAAAGAGGATAAAACAGTTACTAACCTTCCATAATTGTTCAAGATCTGTTGCACATGTCCATTCCACAAGTTCATGGAGAAAAGGAAAGGGGGAAGGCAGGTTTTGGGGAAGCTGGTGGCATGCAGTGGCAAAGGGTGTTTGAGCTGCACTGATGGGTAACACTGAGGGAAATTTGTGCAACACATCTCAAACAACAGTTATGGAAGATTAGTAGCTTTTTTTTTTTTTTTTTTTTCCCTTTTTTTCAACTCCCGATTGGTCTCTTGTCTTTGAATGAACTAATCCAGGGATTGGCAACCTACGGCATGTGTGCAAAGATGGCACGCGAGCCAATTTTTGATGGCGTGTGGCTGCGGGCTGAGCCACTCAGCTTGCTGCCGCTCTGGGGTTCTCCTTCGAGTGATTGCTCATATCCATTCCAGTTAGGTGTGCGGGCTCATCGGAAGATTTTTACCCTAGCAACTCCGGCGGGCCAGCAGGTCGCCCCCTAGAGTGGCGCCGCCATGGCGCCTGATATATACCCTGCCGGCCCGTCCGCTCCTCAGTTCCTTCTTACCACTGTGTCAGTTGTTGGAACTGTGGAGCGCGGCATAGCTGTCCTCCACGTCCCTAGCTTCTCCTCCTTGTTCGTTGTTCTTCTAGTTATATTTAGTTATAGTTAGAGTATATAATATTAGTTTTATAGTTGTTATTTACTTGTTGTATATAGTTAGCGGGCTTGGGCTCTAGCCCTCCTCCGCACCCGGCGCCAGGCTCATGCCTGGTTCGCCGGGGTTCAAACCGTGCTCGGCCTGCAAAAAGCTGATGCCCATGAGCGATCCCTGCGACTCCTGCCTAAAGTGCTTCGGGGAATCGCATGTTTCCGAGAAGTGCCGCATTTGCAAGGCCTTTAAGCCAAGGACCAAGAAGGAGAGAGACCAGCGCTTAAAGACTCTCCTCATGGAAGCGGTGCTCAACTCTCCGCCCTCGGCAGAGTGCCGATTCCACTGCGGCGCCAGGCCCGGCAAGACGCCTCGGCACCGACCTTCCCCGGCACCGGGCCCTGACAAGAGACCTTCGACATCCTCCACTCCGGCCAAGCAGACTCGAACGGAGCGCCTGGCACCGATTCCTGCCGCGGCACCGATACCAGGGATTCCATTGACTCTGGGCCCGGGAGGTCTGTCGAGTCTGGCCCCTCACAGCTCCCCAATAAGATCCGGGGTCGAGCTAATGGTCCCATCGACGCCTAAGACATTCTCCTCAGCTAGGGACCTTATAGCATTAACCGAGTCTGCGCTGCCTCAACCCCCGGTGCCTCCGGTGTGGGTTCTACAATCTAAGGGCAAGCCAGTGGCCATGCGAGCAGCGGCTCTGGATTCGCCGAGCCGGCACCAATCCCCATCGCGGTCCTGACACCGTTCCCAGTCCCGTGGGAGATCGCGATCAAGACGCCACTCGCAGTCCCGGCACCGTTCCCCACAGCGGTACTGGTCGTACTTGCGGCGCAGGTCTTCATCACGCCGGTCCCGATACTCCCGGCACCGCTCCGGCTCGAGCCATCGCTACCGGCACCGAGATTCAAGAAGCCACTCCCACCGTTGGCGATCCAGATCCAGGTCGACCTCCCGGCACCGAGCTGGTGGCAGGTCCTGGTCTTGATCGCGGCTCCGTTATGACTCCTGGCACCGAGGAGGTCTCCGCCATCTGGAGCAAGGGACACACATCAGTCCTGTTCGGCTCCTCCCTGGCCGTCCCGCCAGCCATCGGTCTCCTCGCAAGCTGACAGCGTGTACGCTCTGGACACCGACAGGCCTGCTGCTCTATTCCATGAACCCCTACCTCAGGAACATGGACTGCAGCAGTGGGGATTCTGGACTCCCTGGGCGTACCACCAAGCCCAGGGCCCTCAACAGATTCCCCCGCGTTCAACTGTGTCCGAACACAGGGCTCCGGAGACCACATCGTCCCATCCTCCCCCTTCCCCTACAGAGGAGAGGTCATCTCACCCTCAGGACCCTGAACTCCCTCCAGAGTCGGACGCAGTGCTCCAGGCAGAGCCTCCTGCAGATCCACTCCTGCCGGGTCTCTCCTCATCATCCTCCCCTGGATGAAGCAGTGGCTGGAACAAACATCCACCAGCCCCTTCTGCTTGGATCTCAGGCACATCAGGACCTCCTCAGTGCCGCGTGGCGCTGAACATAACTTAACAGGCTGAGGAGGTCTCAGAAAATTGAGGATCCGTCAGTGTGAGCATACTCTCTGACCGACACCCCACTCGCAGTTGCCCTTACCTTTCATCGACCCTTAGGCCAATGCCACGACCATCTGGCAGTCTCCGGCGTCTGTTCCCCCCGTGCCACGCGGTGTGGAACGCAAGTCATGATGCCCTTGAAGGGCTACGAATACCTATGATGTCCATCGCCCTGTGTTCCTCGTCGTCCAATCTGTAAACGAGAGGGAATGCCATGGTCAGCAGGCCCGGCCTCAAAGTCTAAGGAACGAGGCACATGGACCTGCTCGGCCGAAAGGTCGTTCTGCGGAGCGCCCTCCGCTTCGGGTGTCAATCAACAGGCTCTCCTTATGGCCGGCGTAGACAGTTGGGCAACCAAGGAGGACAAAACCAGAGCTCCTCCAAGCCTTCCTCCGGCCCGAAACCTTCATTTTGAAGGTGCGCCCGAGGGCGCTGTACCAGTTTCTCTCACGCATCTGTCCCCTCCCTTTTCCAACCGTGTTTCGTTTTTCCTCCCTGCGTGGTCCCGGCTAACATCGGACCGCTGGGTCTTATGCACGTTGGAACTTGGATACCACCTGCAATTTGTTTCATACCCGCCCTCCCGTCCCTCTTCAGGGACCCCTCTCACGAGCAACTCCTCCTTCAGGAGGTGCAAACATTCCTCGTCAAAGGAGCCATAGAGGAGGTTCCAGAGAGCGAGCGGGGCAAGGGGTTTTATTCCCGCTTTTTCTGATCCCCAAAGCCAAGGGAGGCCTCAGGCCTATCCTTGACCTCCGGGCGCTCAACAGATACCTGGTAGAGTTGAAGTTCCGTATGGTGTCCTTGGGGACCATTATCCCATCTCTGGAGACTGGTACGCCGCCCTCGACATGAAAGACGCCTGCTTCCATATAGCTATCTTCCCACCCCACAGGAGGTTCCTTCGGTTCGTTGTAAACAACCGTCACTATCAATTCGCGGTCCTTCCGTTCGGCCTCTCTGTGGCCCCACGGGTGTTCACCAAGTGTATAGCTGTAGTCGTCGCCCACCTTCGCCGCCGTCGCGTACATGTATTTCCGTACCTTGATGACTGGCTGATCTGGGGATCCTCAGAGACACAAGTTCTCAGCCATGTCCACTTGGTCAAGCGACTTTCCTGAGCCTAGGCCTAATGCTCAATGTCGAAAAGTCAACACTAATCCCCACTCAGAGGATAGAGTTTATTGGCGCCATTCTGGACTCCACCCTGGCCAGAGCCGTTCTTCCTCTATCAAGATTCCAAACCTTGACAGCCATCATACGATGACTGCTGGCAGCGTCCTTGACCTCAATACGCACTTGCCTGACTCTCTTGGGCCACATGGCGGCCTGCACGTTTGTCACGGAATACGCTTGGCTCCGCCTGAGGCCCCTCCAGTCCTGGCTCATTGCTCAGTACCGTCCGGCCAGGCGTTCTCTGGACATGGTTGTCACCATTCCCCAGTACGTCTTAGGCTCCCTGCAGTGGTGGCCGGATCAGTCTGTGGTGTGTGCGGGCTCCCGTTCCAGCCGTCCCAGCCCTCGGTGTCCCTGACAACAGATGCCTCAGACCTGGGATGGGGGGCCTACCTCGGTACCCTGCGGACCCAGGGCCAATGGTCACCTCGCAAGCTAGCCCTCCACATCAACATACGGGAATTGAGGGCGGTCTGCCTTGCTTGTCAAACGTTCTGTCAACAACTTCAAGGTCGCTGTGTTTCGGTATTCACCGACAACACAACGACCATGTATTATATAAACAAGCAGGGCGGCACGAGGTCTTCTCCCCTGTGTCAGGAGGCCTTGAGGCTCTGGGACTTGTGCCTAGCCCACTCCATTCACCTCATCGCGTCCTTTCTCCTAGGGGTTCGGAACACCCTGGCGGATCATCTGAGCAGATCCTTCCATTCCCACAAGTGGTCCCTTCCCCCGGATGGACCTCTTCACGTCCCGCGGGAACAGGAAATGCCAGATGTTCTGCTCCTTTCAAGGTCTCGAACCGGGCTCAGTGGCAGACGCCTTCCTTATTCCTTGGACGACGCACCTGTTCTATGCATTCCCACCGTTTCCGCTCGTCCACAAGGTCCTTCTGAAGGTGCGCAGGGACAGGGCCCGCTTGATCATGATAGCTCCAGCGTGGCCTCGACAGCATTGGTTCTCCCTGCTGCTGGACCTGTCCGTGGCCAACCCTGTCCCCCTGCCTCTTCACCTGGACCTGATCACTCAGGACCACAGCAGGCTCAGTCACCCAGACCTTCAGTCGCTGCACCTCACGGCGTGGCTCCTGAGTGGCTGACCCAGCTGGAAATGCGTTGCTCTACCCCAGTGCGACAGGTGCTCCTGGGAAGCAGGAAACCCTCCACTAGAGCAACGTAATTGGCCAAATGGAAGCGTTTCACGTACTGGTGTGCGGATCGGAACTTACTTCCCACCGAAGTCTCCATCTCTAATATCCTTGACTACCTCTGGTCCCTTAAACAACAGGGCCTGGCGGTGTCATCTCTAAGGGTTCACTTGGCGGCCATTTCCACCTTCCACCCAGGAGGGGATGGCCGCTCGGTGTTTTCTCACCCAATGGTGACTAGGTTTCTTAAGGGTCTGGAGTGTCTTTAGCCCCAGATTCGCTGCCCTGCTCCCACCTGGGACCTAAACGTGGTTCTGGCCAGACTCATGTCCCCTCCATTCGGACCATTGGCAACTTGCTCCCTTCTCTATCTCTCCTGGAAGACTGCTTTCCTGGTGGCCATCACCTCCACAAGACGGGTGTCGGAGCTCCAGGCCCTCACGGTGGATCCCCCATGTATGGTTTTCCACAGGGACAAAGTACAGCTGAGACCACACCCTGCCTTTCTCCCTAAGGTGGTCTCGGCCTTTCACGTCAACCAGGAGATCTTCCTACCTGTCTTCTTCCTGAAACCCCATTCGTCTCGCAGGGAGCAACAGCTACACTCATTGGACGTCCGTAGGGAGCTCGCCTTTTATATAGAGTGAACCAAGCTGTTCCGCAAGACCCCCCAACTCTTTGTGGAGGTGGCTGAGCGTGTTAAGGGGTTGCCCGTGTCATCTCAGAGGATTTCCTCGTAGGTGACGTCCTGCATCCGGGCCTGTTATGACTTGGCCCAGGCCCATCCGGGCCACGTGACGGCGCACTCTACCAGGGGTCAAGCCTCATCGGTGGCGTTCCTTGCCCACGTGGCCATCCAGGAAATCTGTCGGGCAGCGACCTGGTCCTCCGTCCATACCTTCGCTTCCCCCTATGCCCTGGTCCAGCAGTCCAGAGATGATGCGGCCTTTGGCTCTGCCGTGCTACACGCTGCGACCTCTCACTCCGACCCCACCGCCTAGGTAAGGCTTGGGAATCACCTAACTGGAATGGATATGAGCAATCATTCGAAGAAGAAAAGACGGTTACTCCATTCCACACTCGCCCTCCTTCCTCACTGTCGGAGTAGCCGGCAAGAAGGAACTGAGGAGCGGACGGGCCGGCAGGGGTATATATCAGGCGCCATAGCGGCGCCACTCTAGGGGGTGACCTGCTGGCCCGGCGGAGTTGCTAGGGTAAAAATCTTCCGACGAGTGTGCATGCGCGGCGCATACACCTACTGGAATGGATATGAGCAACACATCTCGAAGAACAACAGTTACAAAGGTGAGTAACTGTCTTTTTCTGCTGCCTGCTCCTGCCAGCCGGGATCCCACTGCTGGCCTGGGTGAAGGAACCCTGGGGTTCTGGCCACCAGCTCCTGCCAGCAGCCAGAGTGCCGGTGGGCTGAGCCGCTCAGTTGCTGTTCTGGGGTTTCGGCTGCTGGCCCCTTGCCATCCAGGGTCCCCGCCGCAGCCCCACTCACCTTGCTTTGAGTTGGAGTTCCAGCACAGGCCCCCTGCCAGACAGGGTCCAGGCCTCCGGACCAGCTCAGCCGTACCAGCTGCCGGCTCCACTCACCTCAGTTGCCGATCTGGGGTTCCAGCTGCTGATCTCCTGCCAGCTGGGATCTGGATCTCCAGCCTTGCTCAGCCTGCTTTCCGGCCTGGAGTCCCAGCAGGCCACCCTGGGCTCTGCTCCTTGCCTTGGATCAGTGCTCTGCAGCCTCTCCACTGTGGCCCACTGTCCCCAGCCTGGGACAGTGAGGGTTGCACACGAGGCAAGAGGGGGGTGCAGTTCAGCACCCCCATCTTAAAATTGCTCGTATCATACCACGCTGCCTTTGACCTCGTGCCTGCCTTCTATTGTCATTTTTTTCCCCACTGAGAGTTGAAGAGAACATTTGACAAAATAGCAGCTCCTAAGAAAGCGAAGCTAGATGTCCGATCATTTCAGCCTACTTGGACAGACGCATTTGGATTTATTGAAAAGAAGGACCATGCTATTTGTGCTTTCTGTTATGAAAGTGCTGTTTGTCGCACATCAAGTGTTCAACAACATTTCTTGATGAAGCAGACAAGACTGAATCAATCAAAAAGGCAGTAGGAGCCTATGAGAAGCAAATCAGTGTTTTAAAAGCTTAAGTGTAAGTAAAAATCAAGCTACAGAAGGAAGTTACAAGATTGTACAGTGCATTGCTAAAAAGGAAAGCCGTTTACAGATGGGGAATATATAAAAGAAGTTTTTCTTAGCAGTTTGGAGATTTTTGTTCTGTGATTTGCCAAATAAAGATACAATCATATCTAGAATAAAAACTGCCCATCTCTGCCAGAACAGTTGAGACACGCATAAGTGAAATGGCAGAAAAGATTAAGGAAAAGCAGACAACTGCATTGAAAGACGCAGCAGTGTTTAGTATTGCAGTTGATGAGAGTGGATATAAACGACGTTCCACATCTGGCAGTTGTTGCAAGATATTGTGCTTCCAATGAAATCCAAGAGGAACTTTGTTGCCTAAAACCCCTGCATGTCACAACAAAGGGGGAAGATATACTGGAAAGTTTATAAAAATTATTTTGAAGAACGAGGAGTTGACATCAGAAAAATATTTTGTATGACAACAATTGGTACTCCTGCCATGGTTGGAAAACAGAAGGGATTTGTAAATTTGACTGTGTCATCCATCAAGAAAGCCTGTGTGCTAAAATTTCTTCAGAGCTTAATAATGTGGTGCGAATTGTGAATTTCCTTGTTGCTTGATCTGCTTTGACCCGCAGACAACTTCAAGCACTGCTAGAAGAGATGGACAGTGCTTATAACGACATCCTACTTCGCAGTAACATTCGGTGGCTAAGTCATAGCAAGGTTTTGGTGTGCTTTGTAAACTGTTTTGGTGCAATAGAGGCCTTTTTTGTGGAAGAAAGACCAAAACTGCCCTGAACTGGATGATGACAAATGGCTATGTAAGCTCATGTTTCTAACTGATATCACCTGTCACCTAAACGAACTCAACTTCTGTCTCCAGGGTGCAGGGTTAACAGTTCTGGATCTTTATGAAGCCTGGAAAGCATTTGTTGTGAAACTAGCAGTTCTTTCCAGGGATATTCAAACTTCTTCTACTTTTTGCTACTTCTAATTCATAAGAGCTATCGACACGTTGCACTGTCAACGTTGATGAGATTGGAAAGTACATGCAAGAACTGGAACATGCAAGAACTGGAATCAGAATTTTCTGACAGATTTCAAGATTTCCAGCGATTTGGCCCAATGCTTTCTTTTCTAATTAAACCTGAAAAGTTCAATGAAAGCGACTTGGATTTGTCTGTATTTCAGTGGATGGGTGTTTGAAGATTTCGAAATGCAACTCATTCAGAGTTAAAAAGCTCAGAATTGTGGACATCAATGTTTGTGGATCTGCGGAGTGCACTTGAAGCTACTGAGAGAGATCATGGGGCCTCTATTCTGACCTACTGGACGTCCCTGCCAGTGAAATTTAACTGTATTTAAAGAAAATTGCATTTGCAATACTTTAAGCATTTGGACCCGCATACCTGTGTGAACAGGTATTTTTACACATGAAATCTGTCCTCTGTCCCTCTCAGAGCCAGTTAATAAGTGATCACTCAGAAGTCTGTGTACGGCTTAAAGTATCCAAATACGTGCCAGACACTGGAAAACTCAGCAAGGAAAAGCGAGGGCGAGGATCACACTAAACTGACAAGATCTGCATTTTAATTTAATTTTAAATAAAGCTTCTGAAACATTTTGAAAACCTTGTTTACTTTACATATAACAGTAGTCTGGTTATATAATATATAGACTTACAGAGAGACTTTCTCAAAAAGGTTTAAAATGTATTACTGGCACGTGAAGCCTTAAATTAGAGAGTGTAAATGAAGACTCGGCACACCACTTTTGAAAGGTTGCTGACCCCTGAACTAGTCAGTGTGCTGAATGGTTGAATAAACTGAAATAAAGAAAACGTTGTCTGCATCTGCAGAAGAAACTGCTGCTATCCAAAGCTGGTTTAGCATACCAAGAAAGCCTGGTTCCAGGTGTTTGCCAGTGTCTTTCACCAGTTCAGTGATATAACTTTCTTTAAAACTTGGCAGCAAACACGTACTGCTCAATATTACTTCTTAAAATTTTCTTAATTTAAATTATTTTAATACGTCATAATAAATTTAAGCTTTAAAATAAATTGTCATTTTAATTATAAATAGGTTTGTTTTAAATACAAGTTTATATTTTTTTAAAAATTGGGTTTTAATAGAAGTCCAATTTTCTTTTTTTTTTATGATCAACTTTTTTATTCACCATGGGGCAGCTGGTGGTAAATCCTTCTCCAGTTCATGAGCTTGCAAAATAAGACAAAACTCATTTCCAAAGAACCTCCCAGATTCTGGCTATGTCTGCACTAGAAATCTTACAGCGGCACAGCTATACCGCTGCAGCTGAGCCACTGCAAGGTCTCCCATGTAGACTCTCTATGACACTAGGAGAGAGCTCTCCCACTGGCATAATTAAACCACCCCCAATGAGAGGCAGTACTTGTGTCAACAGGAGAGCATCTCCTGCTGATATAGCACTATCCACACTGGTGCTTCTGTTGGTGCAAATTATGTCAGTCAGGAGTGTGGTTTTTTAACACCCCTGGCTGACACAAGTTTTACCAAAGAAGTGCTAGTGTGGACATAGCCCAAGAGTTAAAAGGTTTTTTATTTTTTTTTAAATAAATCTAGTCACACTTAAAAGTATTCACTAACCCCCAAAAAACCAACCTTCAATAATGCAGAGTTAAGGTATCTCGTGCCCTTCACTGACAAAAGCGCTAGTAGGGACAGTGCTATATCAGTGGGAGATGCTTTTCTGTCAATATAGCTACTGCTGCTCATTGGGGGTTGTTTAAATATGCCACCCGGAGAGCTCTCCTGCTGGCATACAGCAGCTACACGAGAGCTTTCAGCGGTGCAGCTGCAGCTGTGTTGATAGCTGCTGACTACGTGGGTGCTCCAGGGCTGGAGCACCCATGGGGAAAAATTAGTGTGTGCTCTGCTGTTCGGAGGTGTTAACAAGCTTGGGGGTGTGGGGGGAGGAGCAGGAACATGGCACGCTTAGGGGAAGAGGCAAGGCCTTGGTGGGGATTTGGGGAAGGGGTTGGAATAGGGGTGGGAAGAGGCGGGGCACGGGTGGGGCCTCATGGAAGGGGTGGACTGGGGGCAGGGTGGGGGAGGTGGGTCGAGCACCCAGGGAAAAGTGGGGAAGTCAGCGCCTATGCCTGTGCTGCTGTAAGGTCCAAAGTGTAGACAAATTCCAGTCTGCTGTTCTTTCCTCTAGGCCACATGGTTTGGATCACTAATACAGTTCCATGTCTCCATGATTCTAGAACACTTAGAATAATTGTTCTTTAAATAGAAAAGTCTTGTCAGCCTCAGTTGTAATAGAGCTATCTCTCTGCTTTAACACTGTATGAAGTTAATCATCAGCAATTGCTTTGCTATATCCTGATTCCCAGCACAGGATAATCCTGAGATACAGGAGGCTCTAAGAGGTATGAAGTGGGCCATTCATCTCAATATGATGGTCCCAGCTAATGAGAGTACCCCTTAGAGATGAGTACAGCCTGAAACAATAGCTCTGAAATGTGAACTGCTCCATTCATCTCAGTGGGTGTTCCATCCCCCTTCCCCAGTGTTTGAGAAACCTGTGATGTGTAAATCATACCTGATTCTCACCTCCTCACTCCAGTGTCAGCAGTGTGTTCTTGGTGCATGCTCCTAACATGTCTGTTCTCAGGTCCCCACCTCAAGCAGCAGGGCCACAGAGCTTGAACCCCAGATGTCAGCTCACAGACCCCTTCAGAGGGTCAAGGTCCCCCAAATATGGGCTCTTGGCTCTTCTGTTCATGCATTCTTGCATGCTCTATGTACTTTGTGACTATTATGCATGCACCTGAATTGAAAGCTAAATTCTTTGGTGAATATAGTTCTGAATTTTGCTCTCCTAAAGGGGTAGTGGCGCAGACACTAGTTGAGGGTAACTCTTGAGCGATTAAGACTCTGCTACAGGATTGGAGCACTGGTTTGATCCCCAGGTCTGGGCAAAAAGTACTATCAGCCTTAAGAGAACTGTTTTTTTTTTTTTTTTCAGATTGCTGTATCTTGGGAACCTCTTGGTCAAAATACCTCAAATTTGGCTCCCTAACTGTACCCTGTGCTCATATGAGGCACACCAAATTTCAAGGCAATCTGAGTAACCATGCGGGAGCATGATGTAGAAGAGTTGAGCTTTAAACAGAAAGCGGTCTTGCCCTTCGCCTGACAGTCAGCTATAATAAACTCAGAGCTTCTCTGCACTTGTCACTGCACCAGTGCAGTGGTACAAAGGCACCGGTTACTGAAGACCCTCCATGCCAAAAGGAGAGTGTCTCCCATCAGTGTAGGTACTCCACTTTCCCAAGAGGTGGTAGCTGTGTTGACAGGAGAAGCCCTCCCTTTAACACAGCGCTGTCGATGTTGGGGGTTAAGTCACTATAACTATGTCGCTCAGGGGTGTGGATTTTCCACACCCCTGAGCAATGTAGTTATACTGACAAAGTTGTAGTGTAGACCAGGGCTCAGCAAGGTTCCTTATTTTTTTTTAATTAGTTTTATTTCTCTAGTGCTTATATAGAAGATCGAGTGAACGAGAGAAGAAGATACTAAATCATGGTTTCAGTCTGTTCTTGTTTAATTGAAAAATAATAGCTAAGGCGGTAAAATAAAATATTTTTTTAAACGTAACCCCTTCACAAAGAATCACAAAACAGAAGATATACAGAAATCAAATAAGCAGGTGGGTGATCCTGAAAAAGAGAGGCTTTTTAGAAACACAAACTTTTGTGGACAAAGGTCATGAATAGAAAACTTTTTAGTTTATTCCTGGCTCTTGTGCAGAAAAGCTATCTGATTATAGTATTGTATTTGTCTCCCATAACTTTTTAAAAAAGACAAATGATCCCTGAAGTTGTGTGAGGGAAATCACACATTTGCCCTTATCCGACAGTTGCAGTCACAGCTCCCTGAAACATGTGTCCAACTGTTTGTTTTTAGTTCATTAAACTTGCTGCTTTAAATAGTCCTATCCTTCTGGTGGATCCATGCATGCATTGTGAGAGGCAGGGGCCGCTTCCTTGCATGACTGCGTGCAGATACTATGGCAGAAAGCTATCGCCTCCTGCTGCACCCTCTACCGATTAACTTTTGGGCTGAGGTCAGAGTCAACTTTGAGCACTGCTACTTTTGAATGGTGGTGGTGAAGGAGGTAAGGAACTTGTTTATTACTGTAATTCATTTTTAAGTTGCATTTTGTTTTCCTGTTTTGTTGTGAGTGGGTTTGTTGAAGCTGACCTAATAGTGTTCTTCTCTCATGATTCCTTCTAGGATACAGAGAACAGGAGTGGTTCATGTCCAGATTGAAGACTTGCCCCCTGACACTTCTGTCTTACATCTCATCTGATGCAGTGGGGTCCAAGGGATGTACCAGTCTTCAGGCAATGGAAGTGGGGAAATCACTGGGTGCTGGAGCACCATGAGGAGGTAATTTGAGCTCTGAGATTAATCTGGGGATCATGAGGATTGGGGAATTGCTTGACTGTATCTCTTCACTAATGCCCCTCTGTTTTCCTTTTCAGAATTCAGGAATGTGGGAGAGGTGCATCAAAGCAGCTACTGCATTATTGTGCCAACAAAGTAGTAAGACGAGCACATTCGTAGGTTGTAATTGTGTAGTGGCTGCTGAATTCGTCCCTTTTTTTGTTTTGTATTTCATGTGAAGCCTCTGGAGGAGAAAACTAAACAAGAATATATTTAAACTAAACTTTTTTTTGTATTTAAAGTTTTTTGTAAAAGCTGATAAAATGTTTATTAAACATATCTTTTGTCCCTCATTATTGCTCTGTGGATTGTAGCTAGTGTGGTTGGGTTTATACTGGACAGAGTTGAGACCATCCAAGTACATCATTGACTGCTTTTGTGCAACTGATGTGTGAACAGAGTTGGCATGTAACTGTTATTGATGGGTTGCTGCTGTCTAAACTACTTGCAGTTGCATGGCTGCTCTAAATTGCATCAGTGGACCAGCTCAGCATAGATCAGGCAAGGATTGGTGGAGAGCAGAGAGATTATGAAAGCCTCAGGATGTGGACCTGTATTTCAAATCCGTTTTTTTTTTTTTTTTTTCTTTCCTGCAATGACCTTTTAATTATCAGATTACTCCTGGGCATGTTGAATTACTTAAATTTTAGTTCTTGCAGTTTCTTGCTCTTTAGGATTACATATTTTTGTCAGATGTATTAATGAAGATTACTGCAAGTAATTTAAAATGTTTACTATTAAAACTGCAATAAAAGGCCACAAGACAGACACAAAATAAAGTTAATTCATTCCATGGAATTTTTTCCAAAAACCACACTCATAAACATGTATAGATAAGTTTTAAAGTCCTATCGGTTTGTTTATAGTTACGTTAAACCGTTTGTTTTCCAGTTAACTGCAGCCCTGACGCAGTTCTGACTTGACTTCTATATTTTAAAGTCATAATTCATAAATAGCAAATTCAGGAAATGTGTTTAATCTGTACTCTGATTATCTACAGATGTAGATACCGATAAAAGCTAAGCTAGGATCTGTTTCTCTACACTAGGGGGCACTAATATTTCATGAAATTGAAAACAAAACAAACCTTTATTATATCAGTAGCATTCATATATAAATAAATTTTTTTTATTGCTTTGACAGTCCCAAAATATTTCTCATTACCAAACAGTTTTTCTGTGCAGAAATGAAAACAACAAGCAGCATTATTGTAAGAATACAGTTTCTGACTTCTTTTCATTTTCTCGTAGGAATGATTACTCTGTTGCCTTGGAAATGAAGTGACTACCCTGCTGCTGTAAATGTAGGGCAGATGATCAATGGTGTAAGCAGTATGGAGCTAATGAACGGGCAGTCGAGCAATGTTAATATTGCCGCTACTGCTTCAGAGGTAAGGATTGCAAACCTACAGTCCCCTATTAGTCAGTCAGATATTTAAATCCATAAAATGTATAGGGTTACAAACCGCATTGCCCCCCCCCCCCCCCCATTGAAACAGTGACTCTTTTCTTTCTACAAAGATACTTAGTGAAGTAGGGTCTTATTCTGTGGATCTTGTCTCTGACATTTAATGGTTCATATTTAATTTAGTACAAATTTTTGAGTTTTTAGAATGCTTACCAGCCAGGAGCATGATTCAGCCTGTGTGGATTTGCCATAGGCAATAAGTGCCTCACCTCAGTTTCTATGGATGTGGTAGAAGCTTTTCAGCTCTTGTTGTGTCTGATTATTCTGTCACATTGTGCCTGGTGTGTAAAAGGAGTCTTATTGAAAACTCTCTTATGCAGTTCCAATTTTTATTTTATACTTAACTTTTGAAAATAATTTCAAGCTCTGTAAATAGATAAGGCTTTGGCACATTTTTGTTGATGATGCGCCTCATATCAGTTGCCTTCATGAAAACTTTGTGTCACTGCCTAGATGCCTCAGGTGGCATGTTAGAGCCTCTCTGAAGCACACACTGTAGTCTTGCTTATGGTGGAGCATCTCTTTCTGTTGCTTGTCTCAGTCTTCTTGGTGCCCCCACCTTGGGCTTTTCAGAGTCTTCAAATAGATTCTTGTTTCCTAGGTCTTTTGCTTATGTTACACAGACAGCAGATCCTATGGTGGGTTACTTGACTGCCCTTTCTCATTTAACAGCAGTTACAGAGAGACAAGAGATACTTTTAATGTGGATAAGCCATAGGACATTGATGCTGCTGAGCTACGTGCTTGGGAAATGGGTTCCTATCTTTGTAGTGGGTTTTGGTTTTAAGGGTAGGGACTTGTTATATCTTATTCTGTACACTGTCTTTATCTTGAGGAGACCTTAGGATGTGAGGGTTACAAGACAAATGTCTGTTGCTTCCTGGATGATCAGGATGAATCATAGGGTTCTCCATAAATATACTTCTTCAGAGATGGATATTGTGAGTAGAAATAACACACCCCATGTGCTTCTACTAAGAACTAGAGATTGAGTTCCATCCGGAGGTTGCTCACTTATTTTTTTAGGTTTCTCATTCAATGACTCTTGGTCCTTTTACAACTGTTTATGAAATCTGCATTTGTAGTAGCCATTAGTACTTCTCAAAGAGTGGGTGAGGTAGGGTGTCTAATAGCATCACTCCCCCCCCTCCACATCTTTCACAGTCATCTTTAAAAATAAGGTCACGCGGTGACTATATGCCAAGTTCCTGCCCAAGGTATCTTCGGACTTCCACATGTCAACCTATCCACCTTCCAGTTTTCTTCCCTGAGTCACACTGGTTTTTGTAAAGGAGATAATACATTACATACACTTGATATAAAAGTCTAATGCCCTTCTGATTTAGAAAGGACTAAGCCCTGTAGGAAATCTCTCAGATTATTTCTCTCCATTGCAGGGAACTAGGGGATCTCTGATTTTCAAGCAAAGACTCTCTAGGTGGATATCTGGCTGCATTACTACTGCTATGAATCTCATGATCTTCAGCTTCCATAGAGTATTTACTCACTCTTCTTCAATAGTCTTTTCTTAAGAACTTTCCCATTGCAGAAATATGTAGAGCCATGACTTGGACATCCATTCATATGTTTGCTGAACACTCTGCTTTCACTCATGCCTGAGCTTCTGATGCCATAGAACTGTAGAGCTAAATATCTTTGATCCCAGACTCAGCTCCAGAGCCCCATCCCTCTGTAGAGAGTACTGCTCGATAGTCGCCTAGAGTGGAGCATCCATAGTCCTTACTCGAAGAGGGAAGGTTACTCACCCTCTGCAATAATTGTGGTTTTCCAAGATGTCCCCCTATGGGTTTTCCACTACTCGCCCTCCTCCCCTCTGCTTCATAGTTCTTTACAGCTAGTTCCACGGCAGAGAAGGAACTGAGGGCAGTTCACCCATGCAGCTCTATTCAGCCTCATTGTAAGGCCCAAGGCTGTGGGGTGTAGGGGGTGCATGTGTGAGCCCAATGCACACTGCTACCTGAAATCTCCAATCTGAGGTGTATGGAGTACCAACGCACCTAGAGTAGAGCACCCATAGGGGGACACATCTTGAAGAACCATAGTTACTGCATAGGGTGAGTAACCTTGTCTTTTTCATGTGCTTTAAGATTATGCTGCATATTTTTTTTAATTTTCTTTTTTTAAGCTGGCAAATGTAGGTGAGAGAAGAAGTGTTTAAAGTGGATACTGCTTGCCATTTCTTTTAATATACTAAAAACCAAAGGATGTTTGTGGGTCAGAATTAAAAAAGACAAAACAAAAAACTAAAATTGAGTTCACCACAGTTTTTTAAGACAACTTGCTTTTGTCTATACCCACCTCTTTTCCCCTGTCAGATCTATACTCATTGTTTTGCTGTATGCAGCGTTGTTGTAGCTGTGTTGGTCCTAGGATAATAGAGAATCGAGGTGGGTCAGGTAATATCTTTTATTGGACCAATTTCTGTTGGTGAGAGAGACAAGCTTACCTTGAGCTCTTCTTCAGATCTGGAAAACTAACTTGGGCCCAGTCTGCACTATAGAGTTATGTTGACATAAGGCAGCTTACATTGACCTAACTCTGTTAGTGTCTACACTACAGTGATGCTCTTGCCAATATAAGTTGGCCACTATATTAACTTAACTCCACCTCTGTGAGAGGCATAATGCTTCGGTCGATGTAATTAGGGCAACAGTCTCCATGTGGACACCGCGTTACTTACATTGTCTGACTGTCAGCCTTGTGTGGGGCTGACAGCTGAAGCTCTGCCCCCGCACTGACAGCCCGAGCTGTCAACCAGGCACATGGCTTACAGCTGCCTCCCCCTCCAGTGCTGATAGCTCGAGCTGTCAATCCGCCATAGAGATCACAACAGGAGCTTCACCCCCTGCCTCCTAGCCTAGGGCTGACAGCCCAGTGCAGGACTCAGTTTCACTGCAGAGAGCATACCAGCTGTGAAATTGACATTCTTGTCAGTTTCACAGCTACTATTTCAGTTTTGTCTGGCTGTGAGCCCTGCGCTGTTGTCAGTGCCCTACTGTAATCGATGCAAACAATCCTAGGGTATGTCTATACTACGGGATTATTCCGATTTTACATAAACTGGTTTTGTAAAACAGATTGTATGAAGTCGAGTGCACGCAGCACACTAAGCACATTAATTCGGCGGTGTGCGTCCATGTACCGAGGCTAGCATCGATTTCTGGAGCATTGCACTGTGGGTAGATATCCCATAGTTTCCGCAGTTTCCCCTGCCCATTGGAATTCTGGGTTGAGATCCCAATGCAAAAACAGTGTCGCGAGTGATTCTGGGGAAATGTCGTCACTCAGTCCTTCCTCTGTCTGCTGTTGCTTTCACAATCATTTTGCGCCCTTTTCCCCTGGATTGCTCTGGCAGACGCCATAGCATGGCAACCATGGAGCCTGTTTTGCCTTTTGTCACTGTCACCATATGTGTACTGGATGCTGCTGACAGACGCGGTACTGCAGTGGTATACAACAGCATTCATTTGTCTTTGCAAGATAGCAGAGATGGTTACCAGTTGTTCTGTACTGTGTGCTGTGCCATTGTAAATTGGCAATGAGATGACAGTTATCAATCATTTTGTACCGTTTGCAATTGGAAATTGACAATGACGGTTATCAGTCGTTCTGTACCATCTGCTGCTGTCATGGGTGCTCCTGGCTGGCTTTGCTGAGGTCGGCGGGGGGCGCATGGACAAAAATGGGAATGACTCCCCGGGTCATTCCCTTCTTTATGTTTTGTCTAAAAGGGTCAGTCCTGCCTAGAATATGGGGCAATTATACTAGAAAGCCAGAGAGCAGATCTGCTCTGTGTCAGAGCCCCAGAAATCCCGCAGAAATGATGAGCTGCATGCCATTCTAGGGGGTGCCCCTGCAACAAACCCACCCGTTGCTCACCTCCTCCCCCAACCCTCCTGGGCTACCGTGGCAGTGTCCCCCCATTTGTGTGATGAAGTAATAAAGAATGCAGGAATAAGAAACACTGACTTTTTAGCGAGAGAAAATGAGGGGGAGGCAGCCTCTAGCTGCTATGATAGTCCAGGCAGTACAGAATCCTTTCTTTAGACACGAAAGGGGTGGGGTGGGGCTGATGGAGCTCAGGCTCCAGCTGCTATGATGAGGACGGATACCCAGCATTTTGCACTGTCTGCCAGGAATGACAGGGTGTCATTCCCATTCTTACCCAGGGGCCCCCAGCCGACCTCACCAAGGCCAGCCAGGAGCACTCACGGGCTGATGACGGTTTTCCATCATTTTGTACCATCTACCATCAGGAAAGGAAGGGGAGGGGATGCTGCTGTTCATCGCCACAGCACGGCGTCTACCAGCAACATGCAGTAGACATACGATGACATTGAAAAATGGCAAGAAACAATTTTTTTCCCTTTTCTTTCACCAGGGGGGAGAGGGAGTAAATTGATGAGCTATACCCTGAACCACCCGGGAAAATGTTTTTGACCCTTCAGGCATTGGGAGCTCAGCCAAGAATGCAAATGCTTTTCGGAGACTGTGGGGACTGTGGGATAGCTGGAGTCCTCAGTCCCCGCTCCCTCCATGAGCGTCCATTTGATTCCTTGGCTTTCCGTTATGCTGGTCACACAGTACTGTGCTGTGGACTCTGTATCATAACTTGGAGATTTTTTTCAAATGCTTTGGCATTTCGTCTTCTGTAACGGAGCTCTGATAGAATAGATTTGTCTCCCCATACAGCAGTCAGATCCAGTATCGCCCGTATGGCCCATGCTGGAGCTCTTATTTGGATTTGGGACTGCATCGCCACCCTCGCTGATCAGAGCTCCACGCTGGGCAAACAGGAAATGAAATTCAAAAGTTCGCGGGGCTTTTCCTGTTAACCTCACCAGTGCATCCAAGTTCAGATTGCTGTCCAGACGTTGGTCACAGTGGTGCACTGTGGGATACTGTCTGGAGGCCATTACTGTCGATTTGCGGCCACACTAACCCTAATCCGACATGGCAATACCGATTTCAGCACTACTCCTCTCGTCGGGGAGGAGTACAAAAACAGGTTTAAAGAGCCCTTTATATCGATATAAAGGGCCTCGTAGTGTGGACGGATGCAGGGTTAAATCGGTTTAACGCTGCTAAATTCGGTTTAAACGCGTAGTGTAGACTAGGCCTTAGTGAGGATGTGGAGCACCAGCAGAAAGAGGCTAATGTGGACACTAGCCCCTGATTTAATTGCTGTGGTGGCTGGAGATTAATCTAACTTATATTTGGGGTTGGGAAGGAAGTTTCCTCCGGGGCAGATTGGCAGAGGCCCTGGAGGTTTTTCGCCTTCCTCTGCAGCATGGGGCATGGGGTCACTTGCTGGAGGATTCTGTGCAGCTTGAGGTCTTTAAAGCACAATTTGAAGACTTCAGTAACTCAGACATAAGTTAGGGGTTTGTTATAGAAGTGGATGGGTAGGATTCTGTGGCCTGCTTTGTGATCATAATGGTCCCTTCTGACCTTAAAGTCTGAGTCTATGAACTTAAATTGACCTAATTTTGTAAAGTAGACAAGCCCTCAGTGTCTCTGCTAAATACAATACTTGAACAGCTTGTTTAGCATAAGTAGTTAACACATGTTTCAAGGGACTGTTCAAACTGGAGTGATCAATTAATACCCTTCCAGTCATAGGGAGGGAAGGAAAGGAAGAGTGGGGCGAAAAGCAGCTGTGTGTTAGTGGATTACAGATTGTGCTTCACCCAATGACTCCCCTTCAGTTTGTCACGCTTCTTATGTCACATTTAAATTTAGGCTTCAGTGTTGTCAGAGTGCCCATGTTACTGTTTCTTCTGTGAAATGCCTAGCATACTTTGACGTTGCCAGATAATTATGGGATGCCAGTTGTGCCTCCAATAGTTAAGGCTGAGCTGAGTTTTACACACAGCAGGGATTCATCCTCATAGTTGTGTATGAAAAATACATTGTATCCTCCCCAAAATTACTGTTTGAGTATAGCAGGGGGTAGTCAATTTGTTTTTTGTCAAGGTCCAGACTCCAGAGAAAATAATACCCCCCCTCCCCAACAATAATGATGAGTAAATAAGATTTCAGGGTCTGTTCAAAAATGGCTTCTAGTTTGAATTTGGCCCCAAGTATGCCAATTGACTACCCCGGAAGTATAGAATGAATTTTCTGAGAATTTTACAAGCAAATGCATCAGTCTGAGTTAATTTTTACACAATCCTAATTTTAAATTACGATATTTGAAATACTTAGCACTCATTGTCTGATCTTTTGTTCTTTCATGATCTCAGTAGTGGAATAATAGACTCTTCAAATGTGTCATAGTTAAAATTTACTGAAATCTTGTGCATGGGCTTTTTTCCCCACTGTGTTAGTCATAATTGAAAGTTTCTTCTTCAGTAGAGATGAACAAATTTCTTTTGCAGAGCGTTCCACAAAAAGCTGCCCCTTTCAAATGGCAGCCATCTCCCTCTGTTCTGTATTGGACTGAAGCCTCAGCTGCCCTCAGTGGTCATTTTGAGAAAGCACCACTGTTCAGTGGACAGATATCTAAGGCCTGGTCTACACTATAAGTTATCTGTAAATCTTTTAAAGGTAGCCATCCTGCAGCAAAAAAACTTCAGGACAAGACTTCAAAGAGAAACTGCTGAGCTTCAGTTCATCTGCAAATTTGACACCATCAGCTCAGGATTAAACAAAGATTGTGAATGGCTTGCCAATTACATAATCAGTTTCTCCTCCCTTGGTTTTCACACCTCAACTGCTAGAAGAGGGCCTCATCCTCCTTGATTGAACTAACCTCGTTATCTCTAGCCTCCTTCTTCCTTCATATATATACCTGCCCCTGGAAATTTCCACTGCATGCATCCGATGAAGTGGGTATTCACCCACGAAAGCTCGTGCTTCAATACGTCGGTTAGTCTATAAGGTGCCACAGGACTCTGCTGCTGTAAACCTGTGTTGGCTAGGAGTTGATTTTTACTAATATAGTTATACTGGTGCAAATCCTAGCATGGGTGCACTTTATACTGATATAGTTTTATTTTGCTCCCTGAACTGGAATAAGCTATACCAGTACGAACATTTCTATATCTATATAATGGCATCCACACAGCAATGGGTGTTGGGAGGGAAGTATCTAGTGTAAAGTCCCAAGTGTCTGCCCCCTGACAGCATAAAACTCCATCATCTTCCCTGAGGAAGCTTGTTTGGCTTCACACTCATTGCAAATGTAAGATAGTGGCTATTTTACAAAGGCAATTTTTTTGAGAGTTTCTGTTGAAGGAGATTTTATGCATCAGTCTCTAACACAGGGGTCAGCAACCTTTCAGCAGTGTTGTTGAGTCTTCATGTATACACTCTCTAATTTAAGGCTTCACGTGCTGATAATACATTTGAACGTTTTTTAGAAGGTCTCCCTATATGTCTATAATATATAACCAAACTACTGTTATATGTAAAGTAAACAAGGTTTCCAAAACATTTTAGAAGCTTTATTTAAAATTAAATTAAAATGCAGATCTTATTAGTTTAGTGTGATCCTTGCCCTTGCTTTTCCTTGCTTAGTTTTCCAATGTCTGGTGGCACCTATTTAGATACTTTAAGCTGCACACAGGCTTCTGAGTTATAAGTTGATGACCAGCTGGCAGGAGGTCAGCGGCTGGAACCCCAGATCGGCAGCTGAGGTGAGTGGAGCTGGCGGCTTGTAGGGCTGGAAGCCTGGACTCTGTCTGGCAGGGGGCCTGTGCTGGAACTCCAGCTGGTGCAGCAAGGTGAGTGGGGCTGTGGGAACCTCGGCTGGCATGAGGCCAGCAGCCAGAACCCTAGAGTGGCGACAGGCTGATTGCCACCGCGCTGGGGTTTCCACTACCGGCTGCTGCCAGCCTGGGGTTCTATCCCCCAGGCCAGCAGCGGATGCTGAGTAAATGACTACACAAGGTGCAAGACAGTAAAGAACAGGTCAAATATCTCCAATAATTGAGAGATTGCTCTCTTAGAAAGCAGTCTAAATGTGCTGTGATATATTTGGAAACTGGATACCAAGGCAGGCTCAATTTGTTTAGTTGCAGGCCAATAGTTCAGGTTTGCGTAATTAATCTTAGTCATATATTTCGGAATTAAATAACTCTTTAGAGAATGCTGCCATAAAGCCTGATTGTTTATAACATGGCTGCCTCTCTGTTAGGCTGAGATACCATTGGGTTTAATTACACAAGCATCTTTAAGTTTTAAGTACGGTAGCAGTCTGTATCAGTGTGATCTTTTGGAGCTGCTATTTTGCTTATTCAGTTACTTTTTTTTTCTTCTGAATAATTTGAGTTATATCAAAAGTGGCTGATCATTCCAGGCTACTTCAGTGAAGCAGTCATTTCTATGTGCTGGTAAACCAATAAAGGGATTTTAAGAAGAGAGCGTTGCTGTCATTTTACTCAGCACAGTAATCTGAGTGTTCACACGTTACAAAGCGTATTTTAATATATAAGGTGGACACTTGGATGTGGAATTAACTTTTACATTATGTTGCATCATATTGTTGAAAATATCTTTTGACATTAGTATTACAGAAACCTAACGTTGGTGATTGGAAGCCAGTTTCTATTTTTAGACAGTTGGAAAAAATCTTTGTTCTTTAACATTAACTTTTAACATTAAATGTTGTTGAAGCACATCATGCAGGTTGCTGAAGATGCAAGTCTGTGTGGTTTTCCTGATGCATATGTTGAAAAGAGATTATACCATTACAGTCATCATGGTGCTTTTCTGCTCCAACAGCTCTTTAAAATAAATTTAAAAAATGGAGAGGATTCTATTATTTAAAATTTCAGCTGGGTTAGTTCACTCCATTTCTAAATGTCCTAGTACCCATCTATATGTGGAAAATTAGAAGTTAGGTTATATAACTGATCATAACAGTAACAAATTCGGCTTGCTTTGATTTTCATGGAAACATGTTGAGAACATCCAAATGTAGTTTGCACTAGTGCTTATGCAGCTGCTGGGACAGTTATTGCTGGATTGGTTACTAAAAGTATAATTTGAAAACAATTAAGTTTGGCTGACAGAACCATTATTGGTGATAATTCCTGAGTCAGGAAGAACCCAGCTTCCCCCTCAGATCCCACAGTTTGCTCTATATATAATGTAGACATATTGTGTCCAAGATTATTGTGTAAAATATCAAATATATCTTATGAAATATAGTTGCATTTAGCAAGGACACTTGAATACAGTCTGTATCTTTTTATATATTTTACTGACATGCCACCCCCTAAAAAAAAAAAAAAAAATCGAGAGAATTGGAGGAAAAAGGCAGAAAACCAGGAAGATAAAGGAATGGGAGGGCTGGGGAAGGGGAGGGAGAGCAACATTTCAGTTTCCATCCACTAGGATAGTTTGCATATCTGATATCAAGAATCTTGATTGTAAGTAATTTTTGGAGTTCTGATATCCTTTCAAATTTGAGAGAAACTGATTTACAGTCTTATTACTTTCATGTTGTCTGCTAACCTAATCAATACAAAAGGTTTAAACAAAAATCAAATTTATTTTGTAATTGCAGTGATTTTAGTGCTTAAGAAAGGAGATGGGATAGCTGACATATCATCTCAGTACTTACCTGCAACTACCATTTTATTTCAGTGTTAGCTCTTTTCTGACCAATCTTTGTATCTATTCGCCCTTTGCAGTGATTGATTTTTTTTTTTTTTAAATCTAAGACTAGTAGAAATCATTTTTTGCCTTGAGTAAGCAAGATTAAATGCCAATTCTCTCTGTGTAAATGTTGTGCATTATGAGCGTCATCTAGAACCCACTGAAGTCAGCTGAGGTTCTCTGGTTTCAATGGGTTTTTGGTCAGGCCCTAATATGCTGCATGTGCTAATATGCTACATGCACAAGGGTAATTTGCAATATAGAAATGTTTCATGCAACAAAGAGACACTTGAAAATAAACATTTTCTTCTTGTTTTGAAAAGAGAACTATATCTGTTCTTTTTTTTTATTTTGACAGAAGAGTAGCAGCTCTGAATCCTTAAGTGACAAAGGGTCTGCTGAACTGAAGAAAAGCTTTGATGCAGTGGTATTCGACGTTCTCAAGGTTACGCCAGAAGAATACGCCGTAAGCAATCAACAAGTTATCTTTTTGTGGGAATACTTCTACTTTTGATGCTGTTTCTTTTCCCCTCTTAACAACCCTATTTCTCCCCACCTCCCACCCACAGGGCTTCAAAAAGAGGCCCTCTGTGGTTCCTTTGGTCACAGGGGCCGACTTCCTCCAGGCTGGACAGTACAGGACATATGTTTCTGGGGGGGAAATCTAAGACTGGGAGTGTTTTGGGGTCACCCTGCAGTATAACCAAGACTGATAAGAGCCTGAGAGTAATCCAAGTATGGCTGGCAGGCTGCAGTTACACACAAATGCTCAGGTTGTGGCTTGCATGCTGGAAAGTTGTTTTTGAGCAGCCCAAGTTGAAATTCCTTCAGCAAGGCATTGTAAAGCACAGAAAGTTGCAGGGCAGGGGTGACAGCTTCTCATTAGTCTTGATTGTACCCTGGTGTGTTACAGAAAGGTGATTTTATGATTTACAGCATTGGACTCAAAATCTGTGTTGTGTTATGAACATAAGAATGGCCATACTGGGTCCGATCAATGGTCCATATAGACCAGTTTCCTATCTTCTGACGGTGGCCAATGCCAGCTGCTTTGGAGAGAATGAACAGAAAAGGGGCAGTGTTGAGTGGTTCAGTCCCACCTTCTGGCAATTGGAGGTGTATGACACCTGGGGCATGAGGTTGTGTCCCTGATCATCTTGGCTAATAGTCATTGTATTGTGTGAAGGTATAAATAACATTCCCTATTAACTTTTTATTAAAAGTGAATGGTATAGAGATCTCTTGTTATATCCTCCCTTACAGCAGGTCTGCACTAGAAGCACTACATCGGTGCAGCTGTGCCACTGTAGCAGGTCTGGTGAAGATGCTCTGTGCCGACAGGAGTGTCTCCTGCCGATGTAGTGCCAGAGCAGACAGCGCTTAGGTTGCATCGCACAGCTGGGTGTCTTTTTCACACCCCTGAGTGATGCAGCTTAGATTGATTTAAGTGGTGGTGTAGAACTGCCTTTAGCCATCTTTTCTAAATTGAGCAGTCCTAGTCTTTTTAATCTCTCCTCATATGGAAGCTGTTCCATAGGCCTAATCATTTTTGTTGCCCTTGGGCAAGTCACTTTTACTTTGCCTCAGTTCCTCATCTGTAAAATATGGTTTATAATACTTGAATTATAATTCATCATTTGAGCAAGATTAGATCCAGGTATTAGCTCCTCAGTGTAAAACTGGTAGAATTCCCTTCGTTCATGAGAATTGGTAACCTTTAAAGGCAGCAGTAGTGGTGTAGAACAGTGGTTTTCAAACTTTTTTTCTGGTGACCTAGTTGAAGAAAATTGATGGCCGCAATCCAACGGAGCTGGGGATGAGGTGTGGGAGGGCCTCGGGCTGGGGCAGAAGGTTGGGATGCAGGGGTGGGGCTGGGGATGTGGGGTTGGGGGGGCTCAGGTCTGTGGCAGGGGGTTGAGGGTGTGGGAGGGGGTCAGGGCTCTGGGCTTAGGAGTACAGGCTCTGAGATGGAGCCAGGGATGAGGAGTTTGAGGTGCAGGAAGGGGCTCTGAGTTTTTTGGGGGGGGGGGGCGGATGAGGACTGGGGAAGGGGATTGGGGCACTGGTTTATCTCAGGAGGCTCTTGGTCAGCGGTGCAATGGGGGTGCTAAGACAGGCTTCCTGCCTGTCCTGGCACCGCGGACTATGCTGTGCCCTGGAAGTGGCCAGCGGCAGGTTCGGCTTCTAAGCGGAGGTGCACAGGTTGCTGTGCGCAGCTCTCGCCTGGAGGCAGTCCTCCCAAGCTCCCATTGGCCGGTTCATGGCCAATGGGAGTGTGGAGCCCCGTGGCCCCTGTGCACCGGGCTGCAGCACGGTGTCAGAACAAGTAGGGACTAGCCTGCCTTAACTGGGCAGCACCGCTGACGTGACTTCTAATGGCCCAGTCGGCAGTGCTGACCAGAGCCTTTACAACCCAGTGCCTTACATTCTGCCACCCAGTACTGGGTCGCGACCTGCAGTTTGAAAACCACTGGTGTAGAGTGTAAGCTGGCTGTCCTCTTTTTATAATAGCCTTTTCTCCGAATGCTTCAGTTAGTTCCTTCTTGATCTGTAATTGATGCAGGAACTCCCTGTTAGACTGTGCATCTGTATTACTTCAGTTCTTCTGGAGTTGCTCATGTATCCTTATAACACTTACTTATACTTTTCCAGTCTTACACTAAGGAACTGAGGTCTGTCTGTCTAGTACAAATGCCTAAATTCCTTTTGAGAACGTTGCCGTGAATGCTCCAACATACACTGCAGTGCTTCAGTACTTCTTTTTGAGGGAGGAGGTTGTGGTGCTTTTTCACAGTGCTCTGGTTCCTACCCTGACATGTCAGTTTCTGCTTTGATATGCCAGACCCTATTTAGGTGTGGTGTGGTTTGGTTTGGTTTGGTTTGGATGCTGAGACTTCAGTGTCTGTCCTGGTAGTAAGGCACAGTATTTTTTTCCAGTGTGTGACTTGGGGTGGTCCAGCATATTGGTTTTGGGGATTTCAGGTTTCTTAACATATTGAGGCTGCTTGGTGTTCTGAGCATTGGGAGGATCTTTTATCAGTCTCACTGACAGTCTGATGTGGTTTTTAATGCTTTGTACCTGTCTTTTGGTTATGTTTTTGAAGAAGGAAGTATTGACTTTAATGGCTTCAAACCATATTAGAACTATGTCCAGTAGGAATGGCAATGTTTTTAATTGTATTTTCAGTCTTGTAGCCTAATAGGATACTCAGGGATGTCAGATTTCCTGTGGATATCATCTTATGGACTGAGAAACTGTGCACGATACCTCCAAACCCTCTTCGAAATCTTGGTATTGGTGTGGGATAGCGTTTTCCCTCTGGAGAGAGACAATCTGGAGGAGCAAGCACCCAGTTAGTTCTCCGCCTTCCTGGGAGTGGTGAAGTAGGGCTCTAGCCCTGGGATGGTGGGTGGCAGGTTCCAGCCATGGGGCTTCTGGCTCTGTTCTCCGACTGCGTGGTTGTGGGCTCTGGCCCTGAGCTCACCCCCCATCACCCTTGGCTCCCACTGCCTCCCCCAGTACCCCATCATCCCTGGCCCGCACGCCCTCCGTACCTATCTCTCCATCCAAGGCTTAATTTGTCCCTGGGCTTGTCAGGGCTAAGTAAGTCTGCTGTGAAAACTGATATTTGTACGTTTGTTAATATAACATTTCACAGCAGATTTTAGTAAGCTAGCAAGTCTTAAGAAACAAAACAACCAAAAAAGCAAAAGAAACAATTGAAAAAAAATGTGCAAAGCACCTTATTTGTGTTTCTATTTTCTTTAGTTCCAGTAAAGAATAGAGACAGCAGTACATTTTTATTATTGTCTGCAAAAAAAAAAAAAAAATCCTACATAAATAAATTACAATTATTTGGATATGTATATGTGCATATTTGTTTTTCCTAAAGTTAATAAAATAATATTTTAGGAAAAATTGTCAGAGCAGCCACCCGCAAGAGTCGGTGGCCACACTCTGAGGCCACCAAAAAAATTTGTTGAGAACCCCTGATAGTCCTCACTCAATTCATAAAACCAACCTTTGAACCTATGAGTGAGTGCTCCCTCTTAATTTATTAAACAGTATTCATCATAGCAGTACATTTTCCCAGAAGAGTAAGGGAACTGCAGGCTTTAATGGTAGATTCACCATTCACAGTTTTCCACAAACACAGAATGATCCTTCATCACATCCTATATTTCAGCCCAAAGCGGTAACTAACTTCCCTCAAACAGTCAGTTGCTCTACCAGTATTCTTTCCCAGCTTTCATATGCACTTGGATAAATAGAGATTCTACATATTACTTTATTTTGGTAATTTATTTCAAAATATCTGTCACCAAGTATGTCTGTCACAATATAGACCAAAAAAAAAAAAGATTCTGGTAATTTTTTTTGACACACAGATTACTTACAAGGCGCATTAATACAGAACTTTTGTGTCATTAATTTAAATTACAATACAGAACTGTATTTCCTGCACCTGTCAGAAGCAGTGCAAAGGCTTGGGGGAATCAAGAGTAATGGAAGAGCTGAGGAAGAGGGAAGGAGCCTGAGAGTAAACCTAGAGGGTGTTGGGTGTGGATGGGAGGTTTTTCTTTTGGGGGTTGGTGGGAAATTGTTAGGGTGTTGGCAAGCCTACCCATGCAGACCCTGGCCGACCCCAAGCCTCTCCCATTCAGTCAGGCATGTCTGCCCCTCTCCACGTACCTCTCATTCTCCTTGGGTCTCTGCAGTCCCCATCCCCAGGCTCAACACTATCAGCCCACTAGCTCCTGAGCCCATGCTCCAATCTGCCCCCCTCCCTCCCCGCCATTCTGAATCCAAGTCTGTGGACCCCCAGTTCCCCCGCAGCCCTGTGTGCCCCACTCTGTCCTAACCTGGTTCTGCAGGCAGGGTGCTGTGATGAACTCTACTCCTGGGGGAATTCTGCGGCAGTTGACATAGAATTTTGTATTTTCCTGCATAAAATACATTTTGCTTAAGTGCTGCAGTTCCGCGTTTTTCTCACCTGAGGCTGCTGTGGTGCTAGAACAGCCAGCACCTCTTAGGCAAAATGTTTTTTATGTGGGGAAGATAAAAATGATGCGAGAGAGATGAATTCTGCATGTCCGCAGATGCACAGAACTTTGAGGGTATTTTTACACCAATTTGCTGGGCAATACTGTGACCAAAAGGACTGTATCTAAATGAATCTGGTATCTCTCTTATTGCTTTGGCCTGACTGACTGGCAGATGGGAGGCTATATCAAGGTTCATTTATCTTGGGAAAGATTGCCGCCAATATCTCTTCAGATGTTTCCATTGGAGATATCTGTGTAATACACATGTGCAAAACATTATTGTTTGAATTTAGGCTCAAGAGGGAATCCTGTATGTGGCTTTCTGTTCCAGAGCTTGTTTCCAAGGTAAGGAGAGACTAAGCTCTCCTATCCACTTCATTTTTTCCAGATGTCCCTTTTTTTCACTTGGATGCTTTATTTACTGGAAGTTTATTTGTTAACTTGTCTCTTGTAGACTTGACTGTTTTGTGCACTGTTGGATGTTTAAGAAGAAGCTTACTCCTCATTTGTATTTATGAACTAGAAAAAAATGTAAAAAACCTTTCAACACTTTGGCCTTGATTGTTGCAGGAGCAGATTTATTGACTTTTTTTTTACTCTTCAGGAGTAAGAATTGTTCACAGATAATATCTTTAGAAAAAGGTAAATTACTTATAATTATGCTTCTAAATATTTTATTATATTCCTGCAATCTCACTGGCCTCCCTAGTTCCCCATGGTATTTGGAGATTCTTTTAGAATTATTTTCATTCTTATACCTGGCTTTCATTTTTTTTTTTTTTTTTTTTTGGGGGGCGGTATTTTTGATTGTGTTGGTTTTGCATGGGCTGTCATCATGGAAGCATCACTTCCTGTGCAATCAAAATAACTAGAACATTTGGAGGGGAAAAATATCTGTATTTAGCAGTAGGTGGAATGTGATGGATCATTAAATCTTAATGTCTCAGGGAGAACTGTTACCCTTGAGCTAAGACCCAGGAGTTGAAAATTCTGCACAAAAGATATCTTTACAGTATCTGAACTACAGGCAATTAATTTACCCTTCACTTCACAGGTATGTTATGAAGATAAATTCATTTGTTTGTGAGGAATTCAGATACTAGGCTGATGAGTGCCTTAGAAAAGTCTCTTTAAATTTAAAAAAAACTCTCAGTAAGATATATATATATATTTTTTTTTTTTAAATGTCCCTCAGTGCTGTATTTTTCTCAATCCTATACAGTATGCTGTTTGGCATTCCAAGCCCAGCTGTATACAATACCACAGTGCCTTCCCTAGCCTGTGGTACCTCTCTATGAAGGAAATAATGGTTTGGTTTTGGATTCTGGGGTCTGGAGCATGAGTGGTCATTACACTTACATATTCAGGTTAGCTGGCAAGGCTGAATGGAGCTCCATTGACTAACTCCTATTCAGCCAGTAGTGGATGATGTTGAGCAGCAATTAGGTATGTCGATTTAGCTAGTCTGCAGAATTTAGATTACAATTAGAGAGCGAGATACAAAAATATTATTTGCCCTGTTTCATATTTCATAGCAACTTCAAAGCCACCAAGTCAGCTCTAGTAAGAAACCATTAATTTGCATTAAGGTTTTAATATGATATCGAGTCAGAATCTTAACATTGCATAAAAATCCTTATTACAGTCTTTTTCCATTGCTCAAATTATTGCCCAAACTAGACAGATGTTTATTTTGTTAAATGGAGCTTTTGCTAGAGTTTCTAAATTGAGGTTTACTTCTGCAATTGTAGTGCAGTTTACACTGTCCAGTGAATGACTTTCCTTTTTTGCCAACAAGGTTTGAATATGCATTCATTTTTTTTCTAATGAGACAAATCCTTACTGTAGGGTTCATGTTTGTGTGAATAGGCTTGAAGTACTCCATGGCTGACGTTCTACACTGTTAACTGAGCAACCAGGAGGTGGCATATCTGCTTACTGGTGGAGGCATTAACTGATGTAACGTCTCTTCTGGTATTAGTTTATTTATTTGATAGCCTATTCTGCTCATTCTTGCTGATACAAGATAAAAACAGATAAATAAAAAAAAACAAACCTTCAAAAACCTTTATTTTTATTCCTGTAGGGAAGCCCATCCTCGACTCTTAGTACTTTTACTTCTTTTCTTTTAATTGCCCAGTTCCATTTGGGTTTCCATTTATCCTATCTGCTTCCCACATTATTACAGGAAGGCTATATAATGAAGCAATAGCTATAAGATTTTCAACTGGGCACATTGATGTTAATGAGAAAAGGGCAGAATGATATTGTATTCAAGAAGATCTGTTGAGATTTATCACACTCCTGGTTCAGTCAGTGCCAGAACTGATGAAAACAATTAAATGAACTCAGTAAATACCTCTGAACATAAAACCGGGTCCACATTATCAGAATTTCTCTTCAACACCAGCTGAGAGGTTTAACAGCAAGGACAGAAATTATATAAAATCTGCAGCTATGCTGCTTTTCACTATTCTGGAATAAATCTGCTTTGCCTGCAAGCAGTTGAACTAGTCTGAAATAGAGATATTTGACTAAGTAGGATATTTTGGGCTGCCTTCATCACACAGTAAAAAAGGATCTAGTTGTCTTCAGCCACCTTTACAAAGAAACATTAAGTGGACAGAGTTCCTGTACATGCGATCCGTTAAACCCAAGGCATGTCTCAGCCATGGAAGAAAAGAACGCTACCTACACTGTGCAACTGATTGCAGTTTAACAGCTCTACACCCAGAAGCGCATAGTCCTAACAGCACTACAGTCATCCTTAAGGAGGATCATATGCCTACAGAGCCTGAGCTCTGGAAGATTTTTAAACTGAATGATATGGCCCCTCTTACTTGCATTTTTCCCTAAAGCAGTCCAGCTATATCCTCAATAAACAATTTCTAAATTGTAGAAGGACCTTGTAATCCTTGAGGAGGAAACTGAATATGTTGGTCCTCTTCCTACTATCTGTAAATTTTCTAGTTTAGCCTGTCTGATAATCTTTTCTTATATTTTTTTCTCCTCCCCGCCCCACCCCCCACAGGGAAAACTGTGGTGGTGCTAATCACTGTAGTATTTGAACACCTCAAAAATAATAATGAATTTATCCCCTCCACACCAATGTGAGTTAAAGTACTATTATCACTGCATAAACGGGGAACTGAAGTACTGCAGCGCCTTGTCCAATAAAGAACACTGTGGCAGAGTTGGGAATTGAACCCGGATTTCTCAGCTCCCAGTACAGTGCCTTAACCACAAAATTGTTTGCCTTTTCAGATGTTAACTTCATAAATTACGTAAATTCCTTGAAGTATGAGCATTCCTCTTGAAGGATTCTTCAGTTTTTCGGGATCCAAGAAAGCCAACATTCTCATATAGAAAGTAATGCTTCTCTCTGACGTATTCTAGAACTATTACCTGGAATGCATATCCAAATATATTTCTCTTTGACTGTCTCTGCTGTAGGTTGGTTGGTCTTCTGAAATCTTTCTAGAATCTGTCTTATCTGTCCTTCCTCTTTTTCTTTCTAAGCTATGGAGACATTCTTAAATTTATGTATAACATTGCTAGACATATTCTCTTTCTGGAATATAGAAGAATGAATTTTCCCGTATTGTTAATTTTTGTAGTCAAAATACTTATTCACACAGATCTGCCCAGAGGACAGAGCAAAGAGAGATTGCAAATTTACAGTTGTATTGCACTTACAATTTTTTTCTTGAAGGATACTGGTAACTTGATAAAGAAAAATGATTGTAGTAAACTTGTTTCATTTGATCAATTCAAGTCAAGATGAGCATTTCAGAACTCTTCTTGAAGTATCAAAAAAACTGAGCCACCAAGAGAAGATGAAGTTAGCAAGAAAGCACCAAAATCTTCTTCCATGAATTTATGAGTGCTCAGGACTTGGGAAAGAAATTTTACTCTGGGTCTGCACTACCAAAATCAGATTAATAGGCATGTTTTGAATTTAACTTCCTCATATTCCATTTGGGCTGAATCTTTCCTTGCTTGGTTTTAAAAGAAGTCATTTTTTTCAGGAAGCCTGAGCAAAATTGATTGAGTTGTTTTCATAAACTAAGCATCATAAAATACATTTCCCACATATTCTGAGCTGAAATGTTGTCCTCTAACTTAATCAGCTCAAGTGAGACACTTCAGTTTGGCTTGTTTTGCATATATCATTGAGACTTAAAAAGCAAGTCAGGTTTTGGAGGGGAAAATAGTTAATTAGTTTTAAATGTGTGAAATCTGCAGTTTTGCTTGTGTGTTTTAGAGTTCTTTTTTAAGACAGTGTAAAAATATATTTATTATGAAGTTGCAAAGGAGATTGTAAGCTCTGCAATTCAAATGGTTCTATATCAAAGAACTTGTAAATTCAGTACTGGGATTCCTTCGGGTTGTGGACCACTCCACAGGTTCATGAGGCTCTAACAGAGATGGTAAACTTTCCAGGGGAAAGCCTCTAGGCTGGGGTGTGGACATATGATGGATTTATATAGAGGCAATACAATATTTTTTATCGTAGGTATCCCTTTCTTAATGATTCCCAACATTTTGTTAGCTTGTTTGATTGCCACTGCACGTTGAGTGGATGTTTTCAGAGAACTATCCACAATGACTCCAAGATCTCTTTCTTAAGTAGTAACAGCTAATTTAGACTCCAACTTTTCATATGTGTAGTTGGGATTATGTTTTCCAATGTGTATTACTTTGCATTTATCAGCATCGAACTTCATCTGCCATTTTGTTGCCAAGTCACCCAGTTTTGAGAGATCCTTTTGTAGCTCTTTGCAGTCTGCCTGGAACTTAACTATCTTGAGTAGTTTTGTATCATCTGCAAATTTTGCCTCCTCATTGTTTACCCCTTTTTCCAGATCATTTATAAATATGTTGAATAATACTGGTCCAAGTACAGACCTCTGCGGGACAGCACTATTTACCCCTCGGCATTCTGAGAACTGACCATTCGTTCCTATCCTTTGTTTCCTATCTTTTTAACTAGTTACTGATTCATGAGAGGACTTTCCCTCTTATCCTCTGACAGCTTTCTTTTGCTTTAAGAGCCTTTAGTGAGTGACCTTGGCAAAGGCTTTTCTTAAGTACACTATATCCACTGGCTCCCCTTCTTCCACATGCTTGTTGACCCCCTCAAAAAATTCTAGTAGATTAATGAGGCATGATTTCCCTTTACGTAAACCATGTTGACTCTTCCCGAATAAATCATGTTCTGCTGTCTCTGACAATTTTGTTCTTTACTATAGTTTCAACCAGTTTGCCCGGTACTGGTTGGTTAGCAGTTTTCCTGCATCTGATGTACTTTAAAATTGTTTTTGCTATTATTTTTGGAGTCTTGGTCTAGCTGTTCTTCTAAAGTATATATTTACACTTCTTTTGGCAAAGTTTATGCTCCTTTCAATTAAAAGTGAACGTTAAATCCTATTGGGGATAAAGGATGCCTTTTTACCTCTGACTGCTTCTTTTACTTTGTTGTTTAGCCATGGTGGCACTTGTTTGGTTCTCTTACTAGGGTTTTTTACTTTGGGGTATATATTTAAGTTGAGCCTCTGTAATGGTGTCTTAAAAAAGTTTCCATGCAGTTTGCAGGGATTTTCACTTTTCGCACTGTACCTCTTAATTTTCATTTAACTAACTTCATTTTTGTGTAGTTCTCCTTTCTGAAATTAAATACTACCATGTTGGGCTGCTGTGGCATTTTCTCCGCCACAAGGATGTTAAATTTAATTATAGTATCGTCACTGTGATCAAGCAGTCTGGCTATAGTTACCTCTTGGACCCCATCCTGGGCTTCACTTAGGACTAAATCAAGAATTGTCTTTCCTCTTGTGGGTTCCAGGACTAGGTGCTCCAAGAAGCAGTCATTTAAAGTGTCAAGAAACTTTCTTTGCATCCTGTCCTGAGGTGACATGTACCCAGTCAATATGGGGATAGTTGAAATCCCCCATTATTATTGAGTGAGTTTTTTTTTTTTTTTTTAATTTTTATAGCCTCTCTAATCTCTCTGAGACGACAATGAATAGTGGTTGACCCACGGAAATAGAGAGAGAGTGACTGTATAGCCAGGTAGTTAGGGCACTCCCCTAGGATGTGAGACCCAAGTTCAAATCTGTGATCGAAGGATTA
Source organism: Chelonoidis abingdonii (assembly GCF_003597395.2). Classification (NCBI taxonomy): domain Eukaryota; kingdom Metazoa; phylum Chordata; order Testudines; family Testudinidae; genus Chelonoidis; species Chelonoidis abingdonii. The sequence continues at coordinate 59,099,688 of NC_133775.1, read as the reverse complement.
TTTATTTATAAAAAGTGGCACAGTTTCAACAGGAGAGATTGAGAAAAAAATCCACACTTGACTATCCTGTAACCCTGTGGCTAGGACATTCTCCTTCAATATAGGAGATGAAAGTTTTTTAATCCCTACTCCACATCAGGTGATCCGGGGGGGGGGGTAGGGATTGAACTGGGGTCTCCCACATACCAGGTGAGTTCCCTAACCACTGAGCTAAAGGTTATAGGGGAGGCTGCCCCTGCCTCATCACCATTCTCTTTTTGGTTTCCTGGCCGTTTTACCAATCTGGTTCTCCTCTGTTAGGGTCAAAATGCTTGAAATATAAAAGAAAAGACTTTGAAGTGGGTAGAAACAAAATGTTTTTTGTTTTGACCTCACTCAAAACATTTTCGACTCAATAATTTACCCAATTGAAAAATATCATTTTGGGTTGACCTGAAAAAACAAAGTAAACATCACCCACCCACACCCCATGTATTTGAACTGCCAACTGTAAAATCCATTGTAAAGCCTGTTTGGATTGATAGCTGCAAGGAGATAAAAATAATTGTAGTGGTCAATGATGAAAATGACAAGAAGTAAACACCCTAGCGGACACTATAGTTGTGATTGGAAATAAAATCAAAATATGAGGAGATATTGATGACAAAAGTTAACAGTTTATACACAGACATCATACTTGTACTTAATATTCCTAGCAAGCGAAGACTTTCATTGAGTTTGATTTATTGTGACAATTTTCTCCTGAAAGATAATTTAATAACTATAGGCAGTTTTTTAACGGTGTGGTGAAAAGTCTTTTTTATTCTAGAATAATTCACCTTTTCCTTGTCTTACAAAAACAAAATCAGTGCATTTTAGAAGAGATGGTTTCAGTCACCCAGGTTTGTTTTTAAATTAAAAAACAACTCTTCTGTTTTTTAGCATAAACACATAATGTAGACTATTGTGGTTGGTATGGGTGAGAGGATTGCAGAAATAAACTCTTACATAAAGGGTGAGTATGGAATAATAACTAACTGAAATTCACAACGTTTGTTCTATTATTTGTTGCCTCTTAAATGAACTTGTGAGGCTAGGTCTGCTTGATTTCCCTTAGTTTAGAAAACTAAATACAAAACCCATCTCTGTCAGTAGTTCTTCTCACACAGAAACACAGCTCCTCTTGTCACCTTTGCTAAAAACACAAACAAAAAAGCAAACCACTGTTTATTAGTTCTAGCTGGTGGAAAGGAAGACAGTTCTTTTGTGTGTTAATTTTTGGTATATAAACTGATACTATAGTCAGGGATGCCATATAAGAACCTATAGAAACAGGAGAAATGGACTTTTGTTTCGTGTCTTGGGACAGTAGAACCACTCAACTTTGTGGTTCACGTGCTACAAACATGAGAAATGACATGATTGATTGATTAATTAGATGCAGAAATGTTTCAAAAGGTACACGTATAATAAGAGATGGCTGTTTGGAGCATGGAGAGAAACTGGGTTTGTGAGGAATTGAAAGTGCATTCTTGGCGATTTTTAGAAGTCTTTCTGTATTTAACCTGATAGCTTATACATTTTAAATCAGGACTCTCATAAACAAATGCAGGTTTTGGTAAATAAGAATAACATACTTGCTTGTAGATAGGATTTTGTTTATTTGAATAAATGTAAAATACTGACCATTGGTTTATACTTTGGATATGCAGCATGTCTTAATGGTAATAGCAAAGATACTTGTTGGTAACAGATTCATAATATCTGATATTTCCAGCATGATTATAGTGAAACAACACAATGTAACAGAGTAAAACATGTGCAGTTGGCACTCTATAACCATGTAGGATTTTAAACAGACAGAAAATTAATTTTAAATATAATGTATGACTTTGTATTTCAGGGTCAGATAACACTAATGGATGTCCCAGTATTTAAAGCTATTCAGCCAGAGGTGAGTAGTTCACAGGTTTTGTTTTCAATTTTAAATGAAAAGGGTCAAGATCTTGTGATGTCAACCAGCAAACACAAATTCTGGAACTGGAGAATATGTATGCTCAGTTATCCTGAGTTTCCATTTCTTATAGCTTTGAAGCAGATGACTTTAAATATCCTGAGGATATCTGGATCTAATAATGGTGTGTTTTGGGAAAACTGTTGGAATTTAAACACAGTCAAGTAATAATGATAAAACGAAGCGTCTGTCTGAATGTTTCTTTTGCAGTGTTTCTGAATGTTAAACATCTGTGGTTGAATATATATCCTGATACTTTAAAAGTTCAAACTTTTCTTACTAGTTGAAAGACACATTTGGTGGTGTATTGTCTTTGGACCTAAATGACAATAAATATGATCATAATATGCTTTTTGTACATTGATTGTATACTGATAGGCCCGTTTGACTTTTTAGTGTCTGGTTAAATCTTCCATATAACAAGTGAACTACATTCAGGGCCGGTGCAACCATTTAGGCAACCTAGGCGGTCCTCTAGGGTGCTAGGATTTGGGGGGCACCATTTTCTTCGGCAGTGACCGCGGTGACCAGATCTTCGGCCGCCCCGGTTGTTGCCGGCATTTACACGGAGGGAGCTGGGGCAGGGGAGCGCGGGGAGGGCTGCCTGCAGCAAGTAGGGGGGGCTGCATGCAGGAGAACTCCCCGCTCCAGCTCACCCCTGCCCTGCCTCCTCTCCGAGCATGCCGTGGCTGCTTCACTTCTCCTGCCTCCCAGGCTTGCGGCGCCAATCAGCTTAGGCACCGCAAGCCTGGAGAAGTGAAGCAGCCGCCGCGTGCTCGGGGAGGAGGCAGGGAGGTGTGAACGGGGGGGGCGGTGCCTCAGGGCGGAGGGTGGGGAGGTGGAGGGCGCAAGGTGGAAGTTTCGCCTAAGGCGCGAAACATCCTTGCACCGGCCCTGACTACATTGCTTGTCTTATTGCTAGTTCTCTAATTTACATAGAATACCCATACACCTGAATGTTAATGAAGTAGGTGATGAAAAGGAAATAGTGGATACATGTATTAATAATACCCAAAAACATACATCAGCAGTTGAGTGCTTCATTCTTTTTTCTACCCAAAGCACGTAAACAGAGTGCGGATTATAGTATTGTTCTACCCTTCCTGATAGAAGTGTAGAATAATGGGATGCTTTCCCTATGGTGAGTTCCTTTCTCTCTCCCATAAACCCACTTTGTGGTTCTGAAAAAGATCTTCCTGGATCAATTGGGATGTGCCCCAAAAATAGGTGATGGGAAGAGACTGAGTGATTCTACCATTTCCACTACAGATGCAGCATGTGAGCATAAGGAGCTTTTATGTCTTAAGACTATCTGAGTAGTCAAAAGAATTCTTCTGCCACTGGCCATTCCAGTGTTAACTGTTTAGCTCTGCATTTAATATAGCTTGGTCTATTGTTGGTACTATTTTTAGCTGTTGATGCTTTGTGCCAGTGCTGTCTCATGCAGTTACTCCATCACCTAACTTGTCGTCTTTTAACTTGACCTAACTTCTGGGCCACTTTATATAATTTGTCTAATATTCTGATTAGTGGTGTGTTTAATTTCTGTCTGAGAATTGTGGCTGATTTACACTAGATTAATTGCAGTTACAACTGAATACACAGTTCCCAACAGTCCTGGGTTTTGTGGGACTGTTTATGCTATCCCCTGTCCTGTTAGAAGTGAGGGCTGAGCAGTACTGTAACCCCACACACCGGGGCCAGATCACAGCGCCTGGAGCAGGCAGCCAAACACAGGCCACGTCTACACTACGCGATAATATCGAATTAGCTAAAATCGGTTTCATAAAACTGATATTAAATTCGATTTCACGCGGCCACACTAGGCACAGTAATTCGGCGTTGTGCGTCCATGGTCCGAAGCTAGCGTCGATTTCTGAAGCGTTGCATTGTGGGTAGCTATTCCGTAGCTATCCCATAGTTCCCGCATTGTTTGGGTGTGATTGTCAGCGGTGGCTGGGTAAAGGTCTGTCTCATTCCTTCCTCGGGAAACACAGCTGACATCTTTCGCGCTGTTTCCCTGGATTGCCCTGCAGACGCCAGTAGCACGCAACCAGTGAGCCCGTCTAGCTTTTTTTTTTTTTTTTCGGCACGTAGCGACTGGGACACGCGAGCAGGCTACAGCGCTCAGCACATTATTGCTTTTGCTGATAGCAAGATGGTACAGTCGTCTTTGTCGTCTATCGCCGAGGAAACTGCCACGAGATGAGGTATCTTCCCCTCTGTAGCGTGGCTGCTACGTGAGTGCCCCTGCTGAGATCTGGGGCGGCGCAAAAGCAAAAGGGAATTCCCGTCAATCTCCTTTAGGTTGCAAAAATAGTCACCTGCCTAGAATAGTGGCAGAGTACTGAGGATCAGCTGGACTAAGAGCCGCTGCTCGTGTCGTATTCACAGGGGGTGTCCTCTAACAACCCACCGTTCTTCCTCCTCCCCCAACCTCCTGGCCTACATGCATGTCCGCCCCCATTGTTGTGTATGAAGGTAAAAGAATGCAGGAATAAGAACAGAGACTTAGTTAGTGAGATAAAGATGGGGGGCAGCCGTGGGCAGCCAGTCAGGCAGGACAAGTAGAGGTGCGGGAGAGGAGCCGCTGGTCTGCTATGACAGTCCAGGTCAGGTCAGCTATTGCTTTACAGGAAAGAGGTGCGTTGAGATCAGCCCCAGGTGTTGAGGAAGACGGTTACTAGCTTTCCTGTCATCTATGGGTAATACGATCATTCACTGTTTTACCTCGCCCCTATCGTACAAAGCATTTGGCACTCGGGTCATGGGAAGTTAACAGTCCTACTCTGCAGCCGTTGCCCCGAGAGATGGCAAGGAGCGAATGACGCCTTCACTGCTGCCAGCTGCTCTCGGCAGCATTCATACAATAGGCGACATGAAAAGCAAGAAATGATTTTCCCTTTACTTTCCGTGTGGGGGAGGGGTAAGCAACTGAAGAATTTCCTGAACCCGCCAGACACTGTATGACCTACAACTTGGGAGCTCAGCCAAGATGCAATAGTTTTCGGACTGCTGTGGACTGTGATAGCTGGAGTCCCCTCAAGTTACCCCTCCTCCATAGAGCGTCATTTGTTCTCTGGCTTCCTTTACGTTGTCCGGCAAGCATGTGTAGCCTGGAATTTTTTTCGAAGCTTGATTTTTATCTGTACGGGCTTTGATAGAACAGATTGTCTCCCATACGTTGTCAGTCCAGTATCTCGTCGGTCATGTGGGTCTTTTTTGATTTGGGACTGCATCAACCTGTGCTGATTCAGAGCTCCCGCTGGCAACAGAATGAATTCATAAGTCGCGGGGCTTTTCCTGTTTACCTGCCCGCTGCATCCGAGTTCAGATTGCTGTCTAGAGCGGCCACAGTGGTGCACTGTGGGATACCGCCCGGAGGCCAATAACGTCGATTTCCGTCCACGCTAACCATAATCCGATATGTTTATATCAATTTTAGCACTGCTACTCTTGTCTGGGAGGAGTACAGAAATCGATATAAAGAGCGTTGTAGTGTGGACGGGTACAGCGTTAAATCGATTAACACTGTTTAAATTGATTTAAACGTGTAGTGTAGACCAGACCTCAGACATCACTTGGGACAGGAATGGTAGAAGCCATTTCTGTGGAGCAGGCTCACCTGCAACTCCCTACCCACCAGTGCGGCCATGACATAAGTCCCCCTTCCTTCCCTTTTTTACATTGGTACTTTCTTTGCATTTTGTCAAATCTGCAGTGGAAGTGTTTTTAAAATGAACATGAGCTGGGTCATCATCAGAGACTATCTACTATAACATGAAATATATGGCAGAATGCAGGTAAAACAGAGCAGGAGGCATACAATTCTCCCCCAAGGAATTCAGTCACAAATGTAATTAAAGCATTTTTTTAATGAGCGTCATCAGCATGTCCTCGGGAATGGTGGCCAAAGCATGAAGGGGCATATGAATGTTTAGCATATCTGGCATATAAATACCTTGCAATGCTGGCTACAAAAGTACCATCCAAACTCCTGTTCTCACTTTCAGGAGACATTGTAAATAAGAAGCGGGGAGCATTATCTCCCGTAATTGTAAACAAACTTGTTTGTCTTAGCTGTTGACTGAACAAGAACTTGGACTTGTAGGCTCTGAAGTTTTACATTGGTTTTTTTTGAGTGCAGTTACGTAACAGAAAAAAATCTACATTTGTAAGTTGAACTTTCACGATAGAGATTTCACTACAGTTCGTGTATGAGGTGAATTGAAACATTCTTTTTCTTTTGTTTACAAATATTTGCACTGTAAAAATGATCATCAAAAACAATGTACACTCTGATTTCCGTTACAACACAGAATACGATATATATGAAAATGTAGAAAAATATCCAAAATATTTACTAAATTTCAATTGGTATTCTGTTTAACAGTGCGATTAAAACTGTGATTAGTTGCAATAAATTTTTTAAATCATAATTTAATTTTTTTTGAGTTAAATCACGTGAGTTAACTGCAATTAATCAACAGCCATAATTTTTAAAACTATTTTATTTTTTTTTCTTGCAACTTGTCTGCACTAATAGTTTGTGGCAAGCTAGAGCGTGAACATACCCTGCACTAACCTGCCACGGACTGTGTAGACAAGCCCTGAGAATCATAGAATCGTAGGACTAGAAGGGACCTTGAGGGGTGATCTATAGAGCTCCGTGTCTGTCACAGAGGTAGTGGAAGTCATGGATTCCATGACTTTCCCCGACGTCCATGTCTTCTGCAGTGGCCAGTGTGGCTGGCTCCAGGGCCAGCTGCTCAGGTTGCCCCAAGGACAGCCACACAGTCACTGCTGGAGCAGTTCAGGGGACAGCCACATCAGCTGCTGCTCCAGTGGCCCCAGGCAGTGGTCCCCAGCCATAGCAACCATAGTTCACTGGATTACCGCAAGTGGCCGTCCCAGGCTGGGTGGCTGGGCAAAGCTGCTGCTATCCACTGGGCCTAGGCAGTGGTCCCCAGGTGGCCAGCTGGAGCAGCTGTGGTCAGCAGCCCCTGGCAACTGGTGCTGCTGGCCCCGGCAGCAGCCCCCTGTCACATCCCCTCAGCCCCCCCGCCCAATTATACTAAAGATACCTGTGATTAAAAGTAATGGACAGGTCACAGGTGGTTAATTTTTGTTTATTGCCTGTGACCTATGCAAGGCTTTAACTAAAAATACCCGTGACTAAATTATAGCCTTAGTCATCTAATCCAGTCCCCTGTACTCAGGGCAGGACTAAGTATTACCTAGACTGTCCCTGACAGGTGTTTGAATATTTTTAAGAGCAGGTTAGACAATGAAGGAGAGTCCACAGCCTCCTTAGGCAATTTATTCCAGTGCTTAGCTACCCTGACAGGAAGCTTTTCGTAATGTCCAACCTAAACTGCCCTTGCTGCAATTTAAGCCCGTTGCTTCTTGTCCTGCCTTCAGAGGTTAAGAACAACAGTTTTTCTTCCTCCTCCTCCTAACAACCTGTTATGTACTTGCAATCTGTTATCCTGTCCCCTCTCAGTTGTCTCTTCTCTTTGAAAAAATTGGGTTTGTTTAGTCTGATCTTCCCTCATAAGTCATATTTTCTAGACATTTCATAATTTTTGTTTTTCTCATTTAATCATTTTGTTTCTCTTAGCACAGATTAAATCTAAATTCTGGATATTCTTTACTGTGTTGAAATATTTTTAATTAAGTCCTAAATACTTGCTGTTTAATCAGAATTTGATTTCTCTCTCATAAGCTTAATTATCTGACAAAATCCAGAGCTGAATATCTAAATTTTTATGGTAATTTTTTGTGGTGGTTATCTTTTGGCATCAAAATCAATGGAGAAACTCAACTGACATACTTAAACACATCTTGAGCCTTTTGCCTAGATCATAGCATTGTAAATATATCTCAGAGCTAATTCTTCTTGTCTATATTCAAATATTTACCATAGTTATATAGTCCACAGTGAAACATAATTTTTGGATGAGGTAACTTTTGAAGGCTGGCTCATGTCAACATTTTTCTCCTAGAAGCAGGTATATTCTAACAAACAACCGTTTGAAAGTGTACTTTTCTAAATTAAGAGAATTTTTAAGCTCTTGGATAGACGTGTAGAAGGCATATCACTCTCAAGCATCTCCTCAAAAGACCTGGGTGGTAATAGTAAGGGCGGGGGGTGGAGGGCTGTTTCCCCTGTTAAATATTTGACTTCTTTCTTGACAACAATAAGTCAAAGTGAAAAAACATGCACTTATGGTACCCAAAATATCTTAACCTTTCTTCATACTCCTTTAGTCCCTGCTTTTTGGGTGGAATGCATTACAGAACATTAATTTCGTCCCCTCAGCTGATTCTGATTATTCCTGTTTGTGAGATGTTACTGTCTGGTGTTTTTGAATTTCAGGAGCCTTATAATGAAGTAATTTTTTTGTTTGGATTGCACTGTAAGCCCCTCACAACACCAAACATTCAAAAAGGAGGTTATAAACAGTAGTGCAGTTCCCCAGCCACTTCAGAGTGTATGGCTTTGGCTAGCACAACACTGTATCATCTTCTCCCTCGGAGACAGAGGTCCTCTTTTGAAACATATAGGAAGATAAGAAAAGCTAGCGTCTATCAAGGTAACACTAGATAGCCTCTGATGCCTCCTATGCTGTCACATCATTCTTTGCTACGTCTCTTCTTTGCAAAACACTGACTTGAAGAATGTGTTTTAGGCTTTAGATGCGGACACCATATCCAGAAAGAAGCTAGTTTAAGCACTCTTTGATAAGTGTTTTTAAAAGTATGTAGCTAATTTTCTTCTATTGGAACAATAATTCCAGTCCCAGAAAAGAGAGATGCAAAGAACCTGAAGTAGAAAACAGAGCATCAGTAAAAAGATCTTTGTCCAGATCTGGACATCTCTATCTTCACCTCTCAGTGCAATGTGTTCAAAAAGTTGATGATGGTCCGGGTAGCCAACTTGAGACAAGCACAGCTGCACATACTACCACTTGAACCATCTACTGATGAAGGTGCAGTTAAATGAGGTGATGGCTTGACATCTCTCCACAGTCACTAAACCATCCAATTCTTGGCACATCATGGATTCAGAGTGAAGCAGCAGAACTTTTTTTGATTTATCTCAGGAATTCTTAAATCTGGGATCTCTGAACCAACTTAAGTCTTGTGCCAGCACTTAAGGAAGAATTCAACAAAATTAATGTCCTTCACAATTTGCAGCTAGTTGACATGATGGTAGTTTGTGGAAATGATTTTTGGGGCAGTACTCTACCTCTTTCCCCTTCAGAACTTTCTAATCAGGCACTGGTGGTTACAGACTTAAAATATGTATCCTTATTGAAAATCCTAGGTATTAGTCTGTCTCTTCAGTGGTAGTCTCATCTCTTTAAGGACAAACCTTGGGCAATTCAAATAACTGTCACTCACTATTGGGTTGGAAAGCTCATGTAACCTTGCATGGCACAGGGCAAGTGGCGACCTCAGGAATCAAACTCCTAGAGGTGTGGGGAATGTACTAACCAGCTTTTTTCCAAGGGTCCCCCTGCAAATTGCAGATATCCATTAGGAGAGTGACAACAAAACCATTATGACTTAACTCAAGTGCTAGGATGGAATAAAAAGTAAGAGCCTAAACAGAGATCAGATTCTTTACCTGAAACACCTGTTTCTTTTCTTCAGCGCCATATACTTCTATGGCAAAACCAGCATTCAGGTTCACTTGCAAGCTAAATGCAGGAATAAAGGAGCAGGACTAGCACACCATTGATCAGATTCTATGTAGGTGATTTCATACGTAAATAGACTGTTTGCACCCAAGTCCAATCAAAAGATAATCAAATTCTGCTCTTGGCCATGGCGCCCATAAGCCAGAAGAGTGGGTACCCAATTATTCTCTGTCTGAGCCTCCAGGGTCGTGCCTTTCCCCTCCTATCCATTGTAGCCAGAAAGATCAGCTGGGGTTGGCATTCAGTAATTTGGATCACATCTTACTGATATAGGTACCCTTTCCCAGCCTGATTTGTATATGTATCAATGAGTGGGAATGACCGTTCTTCATGATCTCTATTTATAAAGAGCAGTCTTTTTTACTACTTTTTTATTTACCATACAAGATGTCTTTGCCAGTGAGTAAAATACTGAGGACAGTTCTACACTGGAAGCACTACATCGGCTGCAATGTAGAGTGTCTGGTGAGGATGCTCTTTGCCGATGGGAGAGTGCTCTCCTGTTGGCATAATTACTCTGCTTCCACAAGTATTACTCCATCTTCTGCTGACATAGTGCCAGTGTGGATAGTGCTTAGGTCATTATAACTTCTGTCGCTCAGAGTGGTGTCTTTTTCACACCCTTGAGCAATGTAAGTTAGATCGACTTAAGTGATTAGAGTAAGATCTGCCCTGAGAAAGTTTGAATAGATGGGATTATTATACATTTCCTAATAAGTAATTTTCTTTCCTTAAGGGATGGAATCAAGATAATGTATTAACATACATCTGTTGCAGAAAATTTCACTCTTATGAAAGCAATCAATCTGGATTTTAATTGCTTGGATAACAATAGAAGGTAGAATTCCCAAAGTCAATCCTACTTTTTCTTTTCTTGAATAAACAGATGGCTGAGTACTTTCCTCTTTAGTGCTTTTTACTCTCTAGAGCAGTGGTTTTCAAACCGTGGGTCATGATCCAGAATTGGGTCGCGGAATAGAAGGGACTGGGTTGCAGCTGCTCTGGTCAGCACCACAGACCAGGCTGTTAAGTCCTGTTGGCGGTGCTGCCTGGCAAAGGCAGGCTAGTCCCTACCTGTTCCGACACTGTGCCGTGCCCCAGCAGTTGCTAGTAGCAGGTCTGTCTCCTAGGCGGCAGGAGGAAAGGGAGCAAAGGGCTCCGTGTGCAGCCCTGAACACCGGCTCCGCACTCTGACCAATGGAAGCTTGGGGCGGGGGGGTTGCCTGTGGGCGAGAGCAGCTTGTGCACCTCTGCCTACGAGCCAGACCTGCTGCTGGCCGCTTCCAGGGCGCAGCATGGTCTGCAGAGCCAGGACAGGCAGGCAGCCTGCCTCTGCACCCCTGCTGCGCTGCTGACCGGAAGCCGCCTGAGGTAAGCCTGTACCCCAAGCCCAGAGCCCCGTCCTGCACCCCAAACCTCTCATCCCCCAGCCCCACCCCAGAGTCTGTACCCCCAGCCCAGAGCCCTGACCACCTCCCGCAGCCCAACCCCCAGCCCAGAGCCCCCTCCTACACCCTGAACCCCTCATTCCCAGTCCCACCCCACAGCCCTCAGCCCCAAACCCTCTACCCTAGCCATGAGTTCCTCCCACATGCCCGTCCCCGCATCCCCAGCTCTGTTGGGTCGTGGGCTTCAACAATTTTCTTCAACTGGGTCACCAGAAAAAAAAGTTTGAAAACCACTGCTTTAGAGTACAGTGATTCCAGAGCCAAAAACCTTATCACTGATTTAATCAGTTGTACTGCAGCATAACTAGTTATATTATGCTTTTCAGCTGGGGCCAAGTCTACAGTACAAACTTACATCATTATAACTACATCACTTGGGTGTGACAAATCCATACTCCATGAGCAATGCAATGATACCAACATAACTCCTGATGGAGTCAGTGCTATATCGATGGGGCAGCTTTTCCTGTCAACATAGCTACTGCATCTCTTGGGGGTGGATTAACTACGCTGACAGAAGCATAGCAGTGTCTTCACTAAAGTGCTATGGTGGTGCAGCTGTGCTGCTGTAGTTTAAGTGTAGTCCTGCCCTGAGTTGCAGAAGACACATCTGAGAATGTATTAACTGCTTTTCATTGAAACTTTGGGTCCTTTTCACTTCAGTTATTCAATATAATGAATTACAAATTATCAAGATGACTACTGCTACCAATATCCACACCAGTGAGTTTTTAACTTTTTGTAATGTATTTAGTTCCTTTAGCTGGATTCTGACTGGGTTACATAATAAAGTTTTGAATCATTTGGATGAGACAGTGCAGGAGGGATTATAGTTGGGTGTGGGTTACCACTTGCTATAAAGTTGCAAAACAATTTCCATTATTAACGCTTATTTTAACTCACTCTGATTCTCTAAAACTTTCACCTTTCCAGATGAAATTTTTTTCATACTTGGTCTCTTCCCTGTCTTTCCCTACCTTAAACCTTGATTGTACTAGAAAACTGAACATTTATTAAAAATAGTTAGTTATAGATTCCATTGAACTGGTATAGAAAACAATTTAAATGCTAATGTAGAGCAGATAGTTTTCAATATCATTCAAGAAGTCTGTCATTCTTATAAAATGTTGTTGACAATGGGATTGAAATGGTACGTAAACAGTTTTTGCTACCAGTTCAGAAGGACATCTTGCTTAAAAACATTTTCTGTAATGGTTTCATTTCTTAATGTAGACTGAGCTGTAGATTCTCTGGACAACATGGTTTATTTCAAGGTTGAATCAGGTTCCTTACTCCAGTGTTGGGAGATTTCCAGGTGACTAGCAGGAATTGATATTGACAAAAATTGTGATCCCTTTCTACAGATATTGGAGTACCCTGGTGCCTTTTAGAATGAAGATTTAGTGTTATTTGAGTTGGAACTGTATGTTTGATGCAGCATAGCTGGATATTTGGCCTGAGACTGCTTTGGCTAGGTCTACTAATGTGAGTGGAACTGATAAATGGCATCATCCGTTTTAATTGTAACTCAGTTTGTAGGTATTCAGTGAGGCCAGTACTTGGACACAACAGGACTGTTCTGGTTCCAACTTTTGATGCACAAGATTGAGATGTCCTTTCAAACCATCACAAGCCAGTCATAGAAAGTAATTTTATATCCATGATTCTCAATTTTTTTTCACTTTCCAGGTAAATAAGATATGTTACTGATTTATTGAATTTTAGGAAGTTTGCTGTCACGCTGGAGAATGTAACCCCTTATAAGGGACATTTTTCATGATATTACAGCATTTTCATCAATTAATGTTTTGCATTTGGCTGTTGTTGAAAGCTGTATATCTTTGTCCTCTTCGTGTATACCAAACTGTGATGGATATTTCCTGTTCTTTAAGAACTTTGAGACAGATCATGCTTTACAGTTGGTCTGAGGGTAAGGACCACTCCTTTTGGATCCTTCTCAAAATTCTGTCTTCATATAGCACAAACAGTGGCACACAGTCCTCCTTTGATGCACATCTTTTTCAACCAATTTAGGGGTGGGGATTCATTACTTCTCCAAATCTACAGTTTTTCTTCAGTTTGGCTTTGTCTCTCCTCCCCCAAATTGAGTTTATTTTAATTTGAACTGAGAGCTTTTGAGGTGGCACTAAGTTGCTCCTTGCTCTCTCTGCTCAAGCATCAAGATGATGGATCTAACAAAGACAGTGAACAGGACCAGATTCCTCTAGTACTGGGGACAGGCTAGATTCCAACAGACACACCTCAGGAGTCCAGCCCTTTGGTTGGCATGTCAACTGGGACTCTGTCCAGTGGAAGAGTAGAAGGCTCTCACATTTCCTGTATCCTCAACTAGAGCAATCATTGATAGCATGCCCAGACAGCACTTAATTCAGTAGCTGAGCTGATTTTCATGCCCCTCCCCTCCATTGCAATTGAGGACAAGTACTATGGGACATCTAATAAGTATCATGTCCTTAGCACTCCCATTCATTCAGCATATCCCAACCTCACTCGTCCAGTCGGTAATTAAATATTTCATCTTCTTACTGGCAATTCTGTTCCTTGACTCTCAGGGCTTGGCTACACTGGAGAGTTGCAGCACTGGTGATGGGGTTACAGCGCTGCGACTTACTGTGTCCACACTTGCAAGGCACAGCCAGCGCTGCAACTCCCTGGCTGCAGCGCTGGCTGTACACCTGGTCTGCTTGGGGTGTAATGATTGCAGTGCTGACAAGCAGCGCTGCATCATCAAGTGTGGCCACCAAAAGCGCTTTTATTGGCCCCCAGGGTATTAAGAGGTATCCCAGAATTCTTGTCCACAACAAACCGGAAGAATGGCTGAACTCAGAGCTCCCTGGAGCGGAGGCAGGGGAATTGCTTTGGAATATTCACAGCTGTTTGCTTGAGGAGAGAGGGGAGGGGGGAGTCCGTGTTGAGCAGCTGCTTATGTGGTCTGAAGGCTATTTAGGAGTGCATAATTTGCATTTAGTGAATGAGAGGGGTGGGGGAAGGAGTCAAAACTTGTAAAATGATTGAAGGTAGGTGCTGTGTATCTTCCAGTCCTTAGAACTTGCAAGGCAGGGAGCTGAGAACAGTGTCAGCTCCAAAAATCCACTCTCTCTGTCTCCCCCACGCTCCCTGTCACACTCCACCCCACTCCCCTGTTTTGAAAAGCACGTTGCAGCCACTTGAACGCTGGGATAGCTGCTCACAATGCACCACTTGCAACAGCGCTGCAAATATGGCCACACTGCAGCGCTTTCCCTACACAGCTGTACGAAGACAGCTGTAACTCCCAGCGCTGTACAGCTGTAAGTGTAGCCATACCCTCAGCAAATGTCTCCCAGGATGTGTGGCTTAATGTCACTGGAGTGGTAAACTGTCCTCCTTCCCACTTCTAAATTATGCATGGGACAGTTATCTCTGCTCTCATAAATTTGATAACCCTCCTAGTTAACCATCAGTTCAGCCCTCTTAAAACATAGGGGATTGGCAGTCTTCTTGAGGGCTCTGCAATGTAGGATGCCATCCTCAGACTCTGCGAAAACTGTGTAAGCAAAAGAAACTCCTGGTATCGGTCAATCTCCTCCCTTCTCCTATACCAGCCCCAAAGGAAAAAGAACAACAAACCAAAGACACAAAGTCCAATGGTATTCTGAGCTTGAATTCTCAGTTCAGCCTTGATCTGTCAGCACCAATAAGCATGTGTACTGCAGAAGAAAAAATGAAAAAGATCAAGAACATAATAAGCTTCTTCACCTTTAACATTCTCTTCCTGGCCCTGATTATCAGACTTGCACATTGAAGTGGAAGAAATAAAATCAAGGAGAACTTAGGCTGTTTTCATCTTCATTTGACTTTTCAGTAGAAAAAGAGGAAAGTTTCTTCATCCAACCCAGGTGAAGCAGAGGAAATGGCACAGGAGACACTTTTGCTTCCACAGCTATTCAAAACCCTGGAAATTCAGTATGAAGCTGCAGGGGAAAGGGACTTTGAGTATGACAAGCAAGCAGCCTGCAAACACTTGCCATATTTTAAAAATAGCAAAACAGATTACAGGTAACTCTAGAAGCTCTAGCCTCTGCCTGAAGATGAAGATTGTAACTTGACCAAAGAAGATCCATATCAGGATATGTGATTTTCCCCATCAAAGAGAGAGAGTGTTTCTTCATAAGTGTCCCTTATCAGTAGGATGAATGAATGATTATCTTTGAGATGGAGCAACAAAACCTCTTGTAAGCCTTGAGATCCTTGGCTCAGTTATTCTGCTTCTCTAGAACCATCCTGGCTTGGACTCTAATGAGCTTATACTCTATTCCAAAGGTCAAAAGGCTAAGGGAAGCACTCCAGAAAGTTTTCCTAAAATTACATTTGTGTCTGTGCCACTGGACTCATTTTAACACATGGAATCAAAATCCCCAATACTGCCTCAGGAAAGAGGGATTATAAGAAAGATACTGAGAACCATATTCTTATCTTGGCTTCAGCAGAGCTTTGCTGATTTACACCAGATGAGAATCTGCCCAAGAAAGAGCACACAGCACTGTTCCTAATCTTTAGCTACAGAAAGGGCATTAAAACTAGAACAATCATGTTGATGTACATAAAATAAGTATATGGAATAATACAGATTATCATACAGGAACGAGCAGAAATGCAAGCCACACAGCATAAAACTCTCTTATGAAGGTGACTTTTGTTTCCCTGTATTTCAACTATCTATCTTGTGGATTCACTTTCAGACCTGATAGAGAAACACTAAATAAAAGTGAACAGCAACAGCACAAACTCCTTAGATGAAAAGAGATTGATATAACGGAACAGGAGAAAATTAAAGATCATTGTCATAAACTCCACTAAAAAACAAAATTCCAAATTTCCTACCATAACTGAACTTCAGAAACACCTCAAATGGTCAAAGAATCCATTGCCTTACTAGAAACTGCTTACAGAATTCAAGGAAAATACATCCAAAAAAGTGAAGAGCACTGGAACATCTGGATGAAATGGTCATTAAACATTCCCTTGCCAAAATAACACTGAAACGACAATCCAAGATTGAGTTAACAGGGAACAGTAAGACACATCAAAATTCCAGAAATTTAATGAAGAAGAAAAAGTAGTCCATAGTTATGTAAAAATATTTAGAAAGGAATGAAAGAAAAGGAGAAGATGAGAAATGCAAATATAATAATTGCAACATTCCCTGCCACAGAGACCAATATGTCCACCCATGAGAAGTCTCAAGACGTAGTAATATCATGTGCATCCGAATAGAAATAAAATGACTTAAATGAAGAACAAAATCCATGGAACTATAAATGACTATCTTCCCACATTCTCAAGCAACTCGACTCCAAGAAGACCCAGTCCCGGTGCGCCAGGGGCCGCTACCAGCCTCACAACGTCCACGGGCACCTCTTAACGGTTTCATGCCCTCTTCCCACAGTTCCTCTGTCAAAACTCACAGTTGTTAAATAAACATTATATAAATAGACTTGAATGGAATATGCTTAAATAAAAACTACCTAATTTCAGGGGAAAAACTAGTCAATCACATCTGCCGCTATTGATGAAGTCAAACAAATTGTATTGAGACAGAACCGTACACATCCTGGATTGGACATCTAAATACGCACACTGGAATTAATGTTCTAAGAAAGGTGGATAAACATGTAGATTTCGAAGTACCCATTGCAAAATAATGAACAATGAAATCATTCACTAAAGCCACCATTTCACCCAGAGTCTTTCTTGGATCTGAGCTTTTTATTGCAAGGCTTGTGAAAATCTGAAGTCTAGAATTTTTACCTTTCAGGGCAGTAATAGGAACATTTCTACCATCAAGCATCACATGCCACTATCCACAGGCTATAAGTACTGCATCTCCAGAATTCAAGCCCAATCCTTCTTATCCATAGATGGTGAATGTGTTTCTAGTGTTACTACATTCTGTCTCTAGCCCTATATGTCTTTTCAATTCCCACATTCCAGTTATTTTCCAAAACCTTTTTGCCTCCACACCTATTGCCTGTGTGCCGTGTTGGCACTGGTTCTTCTTTTTTCCTGACATCACGCAATCTTTGCTAGATCTTTTCCAGTGTTAGTTCATTGTTTTTCCTGTTACTATTTATGGTGTCACTTTTTTTGTTTGTTTTTAACAGGTATGTATTCCAAGGAGGAAGGGAGGGAATTTACGCTCTTGAAGGCTTGTTCCTGTGATAGATATGAAGTTGACAGCCACACATATTGTTTGTCTAGGCTCACCTATCACATAGCAGTAGGGAGAAGAGCAGTGAGACTTGGCCCTATCTACACTGGCAAGTTTCTGCGCAGTAAAGCAGATTTCTGTGCTGTAACTCCTGAGGTGTACACACTGCTAAGCCACTTCCTGCACAGAAACTGCACAGTTGTAGCACTTTAAAAAAAAACAAAAAAAACAAACAAAAAAAGACACCCCAGTGAGAGGCGTAGAGCTTTCTGCGCTGGGGCTACAGCACCGCGGTGCCAGTGTAGACACCGTGGCAATTACAGCGCTGTGATTGGCCTCTGGGAGGTGTCCCACAATGCCTGTTCTCACCTCTGTGGTGATCGGTTCGAACTCTACTACCCCGCCCTTAGGTGACTGTCATCCCCACCCCATACATTCCTTTGCAAATTTGAAAGTCCTTTTCCTCTTTGCTCGGTGATCTGTGCAGTGGTCTCAGCACATCTTTCCAGGTGGCAATGCCTGCTCTATGCACCAGGCAATCCCCCGCTTGGAGCAATGCTGAGCTGCTGGACTTCATGAGAATTCTGGGAGAGGAGGCTGTGCAGTCCCAGCTGCACTCCAGCCATAGAAATTATGATACCTATGGACAGATTTCACGATGCACGATAGAAAGAGACCATGACCGGGACACATTGCAGTGTAGGGTAAAAGTGAAGGAGCTGCAGAACGCCTACCACAAGACATTGGAAGCATACTGCTGCTCCAGTGCTGTGCCCATGAGCTGCTGGCTCTACAAAGAGCTGGACGTGATACTTGGTGGCGACCCCACCTCCACTGCAAAGGCCCTGTGGATACTTCGTTGGCTGGCGTTCCAGTCGAGAGTGGATTGAGCCAGGAGGAGGAAATCTTGGATGAAGAGGGTGAGGGGGGACTAGAGATGCATGCAGTCAGGTGCCCTTTTCTACCCCAGAGGAGCCTAGCCAGTCACAGCAGTCAGATATTGGCGCTGCGCAAACAGGAGAGGAGGGCCCTGGTAAGTGGATCTGATTTTGGGAATTGCTGAAGTGATTTATTGTGGGCAGGAGGGTTGCAGAAAGCAGGCTTGTCTCCCACCCGCATGCCTAGTCTGAGCGGCAGAACAGGCTGTTGCTAGACTCCCTCACTTCACGGGAATCTCCCTAGGGTCTCCAGGAACCTCTTATGGAGATACTGGGCAATCTGCTGCCACAGGTTCCTTGGCAGAGCTGCTGTGTTTCTTGCCCCATTAATGGTAACTTTCCCATGCCACTGTGCGGTCCTGGCCGGGGGACCATTGCTGCACACAGGCAAGCTGCATAGGGGCCAGGGCAGAAGCTGCAGTCTTGGAGGAGATCCTCCCTTGATCCCCTGTTCACCCTCAACAGCGAGAGATCTTCCATAATGATCACATCCTGTGGAAAGTGTGGGGACAGGAATGATTATCAGGCCCCCCCCTACATTGCTGGCTCTCCCCAAGAGCCACGTGCCCAGTGTACAGCAGGGTCTGCGAAGAGTGATTTTACCCTGCCCCTGTGGCTAGTCACCATTTTGGGAGTCCTGTGGCTCGTGTGCTTCCCTGGGGTCAGCCAGTTAGTGACAGGTGTGTGAGTACTGACTGTGTTTTAAAGCATTGAATCAGTGTTGTCTGTGTTGCAAACAATACTGCTTCTGTAAAATGTTGCATTTAAACTTCACAGAGATGACCTTGAGAGCCCAGCCTTCCTCTTTGTTATTGGGGGGCAGAGCGGCTGCACAGAGTTAGAAAGTGGCCACAAAGAACTAAGGAGGACTTTCTCCGTGAAGTTATGATGCACTCCGCTGCCGAGAAACAGGAATTGAAGGAGTGGCGGGACAGTGAGAAGAGGGAATGAAAGGAGAACATGGCATACCAGAAAGAAGCCATGGAGCGGCTCTTAAAGGTTATGGAGCACCAAGCGGACACACTCCAGGTGATACTAGCTCTTCAAACGGAGCAGCTCCGCGCCCACCTGCCCCTACAGCTGCTGTCACAAAACTCTTTCCCAAGTACCCCCACCCCAACTGCCAACACATGGTTATCAACCTTCTGGTTGCACACTCTACCTGCAGCATTCCACTCCTCCCAGTCCAGCAATGTGGACTCCCACTACCCACTGCACTCAACACCCATCCCTCTGCAGTTTGGCCCTGCTGAAATACAGCACCCGCTGCATTGTCCTCTAAAGGAGAAGGTTGGATATGATCCCTGGCCATAAGCAAATCTGTAGCCATCTCAAGACCCCTCCTTCTCTGGACATCTTCCCTTCCTCCATCCCTCTCCTTGCTGATATATTTTTGTCATTTGACACTCTCCTCCGGTTGCTGTCTTTTTAATAAAAGAATTGTGTTGGTTTGAAAGCAATCTTTATTCTGTTAAGTGAAAGCAAAAAGAGCACTGCAAAGCAACATGCAGTTATGTTCAACCCCCTTATTGCATCATGTGCTCCAGTTACCTCCTAGCATTACAAGCCCTGCAGTTCCAAGCATAGCACCAAATATTAGTGGCTTTCAGCTTCAAATTGCTGCCTCAAGGCATCCCTGATCCTTATGGCCCCACTCTGTGCCCCTCTAATAGCCCTGGTTTCGGGCTGTTCAAACTCAGCCTCCAGGTGCTGAGCCTCTGCGGTCCAGCCCTGAGTGAAGCTTTCACTCTTCCCTTCACAAATATTATGGCATGTACAGCACGTGACTATAAGCATAGTAATATTGTCATCTGCCATCTCCTGCTTCCCATACAGGAATCGCCAGTGGGCTTTTAAACAGCCAAATGCACACTTCACAGTCATTCTGCACTTACTCAGCCTGTTGTTGAACCACTCCTTACTGCTGTCAAGTTGCCCTGTATATGTTCTCATAAGTCACAGCATTAAGGGGTAGGCGGGGTTTCTCAGGATCGCAATAGGCATTTCGACTTCCCTTACAGTAATCTTCTGGTCTGGGAAGAAAGTCCCTGATTTCAGCTTCTTGAACAGGCCAGTCTTCTGAAAGATGCATGTGTCATGCACCTTTCTGGACCAGCCTACGTTAATGTCTATGAAACGCCCACGGTGATCTGCAAGCACCTGGAGAATCATTGAGAAATACCCCTTGTGATTAATATACTCGGTGGCTAAGTGCTCTGGTGCCAGAGTTAGAATCTGCGTGCCATCTATCGCCCCTCCGCAGTTAGAGAAGACCATTTGTGCAAAGCTATCCACAATGTCATGCACGTTGCCCAGAGTCATAGTCTTTCAGAGCAGGATGCAATTAATGGCTCTTCACACTTCCATCAACATAACTCCAATGGTCGATTTTCTCACTCCGAACTGGTTAGTGAGCGATTGGTAGCAGTCTGGAGTAGCCAGCTTCCACAGTGCAATCGCCATGCACTTCTCCAGCAATGAGGCAGCTCTCATTCTCGTGTCCTTGCGCCGCAGGGCTGAGGTGAGCTCATCACACAGTCCCATGAATATGGCTTTTCTCATGCATAAGTTCTTCAGCCAATGCTCGTCATCCCAGACGTGCATCATGATGTGATCCCACCACTCAGTGCTTGTTTCCCAAGTCCAAAAGCGGCATTCCACTGTGATCAGCACCTCTGTGAATGCCACAAGCAATCTCATGTCGTAGCTACTTCATGTGGTGAGATCAATGTTGCACTTCTCTTGCCTTTGCAGTTTAAGGAATAACTCCACTGCCACTCGTGGAGCGAGCAGCATACTGGTCAACAGTTTGGGATCCATTCCTGCAGACTAAAGAAGCAGGACGTGCAGTACACAAACAGTTTGAAAGATGGGGCCAAATACAGACAGGCACAAGGATTGCTGGGATACGAAGCATTGCATCACGGGGCATTGGGACAGGACCCAGGATGCACTGCGATCCCCTCCACCTTCCTGCAACTCTTAGCAGCAAAAGAAGAAGAGGTGCTCTGTGGGATAGCTGCCCAGAGTGCCCTGCTCCGAATACTGCTGCAAGTGCCACAAGTGTGAACACGCTATTGTGCAGGTAGCTGTCAGTGTGAACACACAACAGCGGTTTTCCTGCTGAGTGGTGCTGTAACTGCTAGTGCTGTAACTTTGGCAGTGTAGATGGGCCCTTAATGATCAGATGGTATTCTGTGCTCTAAAAAAGATGTGGGTAATGCCTTTGATCCTTCTTGAGGCATTCCAAGAAGACTTCTTAAGTCTGGTCGAAAGGCTGGACTGGAATGCTTTGAAGAATTATTTCTTCAAGTAAAACCTGATTCAGTCAGATTTCAAAGTGTTGAGACTCCATGCTAGTACTGCCCATGCAAGTCTGAGGTACACATTTAAAAAGTAGTACCATTTGATTCTCAGTGCATGTAAAATGGTGCTTTTTCATGAACCCTGACTCTTCTCCTCTCCGTCACTTTTCTTGGACTTGGAAGTCTGTCTTCTGCTGCCATCAGCTATTCCTTCAAACTGCTCCCTCGACGACATTCCCCAGCTGATCTTCTTTGCTCCTATCTTATCCTCCATGCATGCTTCTCATTCACCACTCTACTCATTTGGCACGTCTTCTTCAGACTTCAAATATACCAATGTCAAAAACAAACCAGCCTTGCCCTGTCTTCATCTCGCCTCCCTCCCCACCCTCTTCACCTTCATTTTTCCATTTGCTTAAGATTCCTCTCCCTTTCCTTTCCCATCTGTTTAGGTGCCCTCACCAAGTCTTGAAACCTTCTCTGCCAAAGGCACAGTTTCCATGTGATATATTTTATGCATGTCAAAATATCAAGGATAAGGTGGAAAAAAGAATATAACAAGGAATAATGGGATAAATTTCAGGAAAAAATTTTTAGGCTGACAATGTCAGGAGGATTTCCTTACACTGCAAAATTTTTAGGCCGTTCACAAGTTTTCAAAGGGAAATGGTAGAAGGCTTATAGATTTAAAAATCTAGACTGAACAGAACACTAGAATACACACTTAGGAAATGATCCTGTGTTGTCACAGGAATAGTCTAGATGACCTACAGGAATAATAATTTGAGATGGGGTGGAGGGGAGAAGCTATTTACAGGAGATCTGATCTAAAATCTTCGCAATATTGCCTTTGCAGTTGGATTACGTTGCCATGATACTGTCTGCTTTTAGTAAAGGGAATAACTTGAGAGTGCTCAGGTCATGTTGCTTGCTTGGCAAAGGCAGAACTTTAAATATTTTAATGGGGACCACAGTGACTGGCTTTCTGTTTAGGTTTCTGAGATTTTTGTTTGTCTTTAATCCTTTTGAAATTTGTACTTTGCATCTGAATAAATGGCTAGGTGAGGGATCCGTTGCTAAAATCAGCTGAAACAAAATATTAGTTAGGCAATGCTAGAGTGGTGCTGTCCTACGATATTAATCTTCATAAATAGTTTACAGTTTGAATTTTATTGTGGCAAGAAAAATGTACTCACTGACTGTATAAGAAATGTCATATCATCAGACATGCAGTTATATGAATGATATGCAGCTCTTGTGTGGATTATAATCTTGAAATTAAAGGTTCAGTCTCTTCAACTGGCAAATCCAAATATTCCTATAAAAATATATTTTTCTGTTCTTCTAAGATACTATTTTTAAAGTCAGGAAAAAGCATTGCTTTCGTCCTTACTTCTGGAGTTGTACTGGATACCTGTTGTGACAAAGTTCCTCCTCTACCTTGGTGGGTCCTGCACTTACTGGCGGATTTGCTCGCCTCAGAGATCTTCCCTTCTGGTGGAACCCACAGTCCGGGTCAACTCCTCCTGTGTCTGATCAAGAGTTGGGAGGTTTGGGGGGAACCCGGGCCCGCCCTCTATTCCGGGTTCCAGCTTAGGGCCCTGTGGATTGCAGCTGTCTAGAGTGCCTCCTGTAACAGCTGCATGACAGCTACAACTCCCTGGGCTACTTCCCCATGGCCTCCTCCAAACACCTTTGTTGTTCTCACCACAGGACCTTCCTCCTGGTGTCAGATAACGCTTGTACTCCTCAGTCCTCCAGCAGCACACCCTCTCACTCTCAGCTCCTTGCACCTCTTGCTCCTAGCTCCTCACATATGCACCACAAACTGAAGTGAGCTCCTTTTTAAACCCAGGTGCCCTGATTAGCCTGCCTTAATTGATTCTAGCAGTTTCTTGATTGGCTGCAGGTGTTCTAATCAGCCTGTCTGTCTTAATTGTTTCCAGACAGCTCCTGCTTGTTCTGGAACCTTCCCTGTTACCTTACCCAGGGAAAGGAGACCTACTTAACTTGGGGCTAATATATCTGCCTTCTGTCACTCTCCTGTAGCCATCTGGCCTGACCCTGTCACACTGTATAATTTAGCATTTACTCAATTAGCAGCTTTTTTTATCTTGTAAACTTTGAGGAAATAGACTAGTGAATTAAAGTTAATTATTTTTTAAAAAAAGGAAAAGGTTGTGAATCTATGAAAAGCAAAGAAATTCCGTTTGAAGGCTCTGACTGTCCTTAATTCACCTTGTAGCCGGGTATTGCAGTGCTTGTGGTATGGGAAATTAAATGTTGTATGTTTAAAGACAAACACAAAAATGCCTCAAAGCAGATTTATGGCTGAGCAAGACACTGCTTAAAAAAGGTTAATATAGAAACTGTAAAAATATCTTTAATTATAGATAGGTGAATGTTGCTTTTATGCTAATATAGAAAGACCATTACTGTAGTCCAGATGGATAAGCCTAGCAAATACATTATTGTAGATAGGCAGTATTTAAAATAAGAAAAATATTAGAGGTTCAAAATATACTTGCTAACTTGCCCAGTTTTGATACTTGTGCTTATTTAGACTCAGGGAGGATTCGATTTAAATCAAATTGATTGAAATCACTAGTCAGGAAGACTTGATTTAATCATGGATTTCTACATAAGTGTACTTTTATAGGTTGTTATAAGCTTAATACATATTCTTCACAGCTCAGAGATAGATATAGGTTTCATTTTTAGAAGGTACACACTGTACATTTTTAAACAGTGATTTATTTTGAAAACTTTTCAGATTAGTTTTATACCTATATCAGAAAACGAATGATTGTTTGGTTATTTCATTTACCAAAGGTAATTGAAGCAGATATTTATGAAGTCATTGGGAGGTGAACTATCTCTAATTCAACAGGTTAATCATTAATATTTGGAGGATTTTCTTGCCGTGCTGTATTAGGAGGAGAACATCACTAGACAGACATTTAAATTTGTTTTATTTAACTGAAACAACAGCGTTTTGAATTCTGGATTTTTTTCTTCAACAGCAAACATAATATTTTAACAGAACAAGCATATGAATTCTGGAATTTAGTTAAACATGCAAGTTTTTTTTTAAAATCAGGTTTGTTTTTGTTAAAATTGTTTTTAACTAAAATAGTTAAAAGAAATATATATTAAAAAAAATTAAATTGACTGTGTTAGCCAGGTCAACGTGAGAAACTTAAAATTGGCTTCTGCAGCTAACTCAGTCATCTTCACCCTCATTTTACTGTTTGTTCATAATCTGGAAAACAAAAACAGGCTTTCCTGCTTTTTGAGGTCCCAAATGATTTCTCAATTTGGAATGAAGTAGTCCAAAGGAAGAACATATTCTTTCTACACTGGCAGAAGGAGCTGCTGCTGTTTAAAAGTGAAATTATCACTTCAACAGTCTCTGAATCCAAGTGCTTAAGTGACTTCCACCAGTTCACTGATGTGACCTTTCTTTAAAACATCATCAGTAACCATGTATTTCTTGAATGGTTCTTATTCCCAAACTGGGTCTCTTTTATGGCCTGCTGCCATGATATAGACTAACAGACATTTTGGAGCATGAGCTTTCGTGGGTGAATACCCACTTCGTCAGATGCATGACAGATGCATGACATGCATCTGACGAAGTGGGTATTCACCCACGAAAGCTCATGCTACAAAACGTCTATTAGTCCGTAAGGTGCCACAGGATTCTCTGCTGCTTCTACAGACCCAGACTAACATGGCTACCCCTCTGATACCTGCCATGATAGATTTTCCCTTCTAGTGAGAGAATGGTGTGGTAGATCTCAAATCAATGAAGGCTACACTCAGAAAGACCTCAAGGCTTCTGGAATATGCTGCTCAAACAGTTTCCCTTTTTGTTTCTGCTGCCCGTCACACCCTTCTCACATTTATCTCCAAATTTCTTCTTGTCTAGATCTATTCTGTCCCCTACAATCTTTTCTATTCATTGAATTTTTTGAAACTTTGCACTTTTAGAGAGAGGTAAGGGATTGACTCTGTATACACAAATTTGCAGAGGGACAATAGGGTTGAGATCTGTTATTTCTCACCTCTATTTCTTTATTTAAAAAACACTTTTGCTGTTAATAAGCATATTATCTCTTGTCAGGGTTCCCTCCCCACTCTGAACTCTGGGGTACAGATGTGGGGACCCGCATGAAAGACCCCCTAAGTTTTATATTCCAGCCCTTATATAACCAGCTTAAGTTAAAAATTTCCCCAAGGCACAAATTCCTTTCCTTCTCCTTGGATGTTATTGCTGCCACCACCAAGTGATTTAAACAGACGTTTAGGGGAGTGGCCACTGGAGCCCTGTCCAACCCCCAAAATATCCCCCCAAGCCCCTTCACCCCCTTTCCTGGGGCGACTTAAGAATAATATAGCAACCAATAGGCTAACAAAGTGAGCACAAACCAACCCCTTTAGTTTTTAGGACACTAAAAATCAATCGGGTTTTTAAAAGAAGAATTTGATTTTTTAAAAAAGTAAAAGAATCACACCTGCAAAAATCAGGATGGAAGATACTTTTTACAGGGTAATAAAAAGATTATAAACACAGAAGATTCTCCTCTAGGCTTAGTTTTAAAGTTAGAAAAAAACAGGAGTAAACCTCCCTCTTAGCATAGGAAAAATTCACAGGCTAAAACAAAAGATGATCTAATGCATTTCCTTGCTGCTATTATACATACTTGTTCATAAACTGACTTTTTTTAGTAAAAAAGGGAAGCACCAGAGAAGAGGGTTGGCTTATGAACGGGTATAGAGAGAGAGAGAGAGAGAGGTGCGACACAGTCCCTACCCCAAACAGAGGGAGCAAGGAGAGGCAGCACAGTCAGAAGGGAAAAGGCAGGGCCAGAGTCTCTCCTCTTCTGGCTATGCTGCTCTTCCACCAGCCTCCGAAGCAGCTGCAGCTCCGGGGCTGGTAGGGTGCAGCTGTGCTGCTTGGCGCTGCCCCCGTAGAGCAGGCTGTGGCCATGCCGCCCAGTCTGGCCCCTTGGAGCACGCTGCGGTCGCATTGCCCAACCTGCCGGAGCAGCTCCAGCCAGGTCAGAGACATCCTCCTCTGGCCCCTAGGGGGTGGTCACAGAGGTTACTTCCCTGACTCCCAGCTTCTCCCCCTCCCCCACGCCCTCCGCCCCCCCCCATACAAAAATTTCCCCACCAGTTGCTGTCCCGGCCTGTCAGGGTAGGCAGCTGGCACGCTGGGACACTGTTTATTTAGGTTTACCTCTGTGCCTGCGGATGCTTGAGGTAAACAAACCATCTCACCCAGCCAGCGGCTTATCCTTATGACCCGGGAGCCAAAGTTTGCTGACCCCTGAATTATAGGGTCGGCTTATGAATGGGTTATAAAAATTTTCCATTTTTACTTCTATGTCTTGGAGGGGTTGTCTTATAAACGAACTGGCTTATGATTAATTTCCGTAATTTTAGATGTATCATTTTAGGATCTTTTTAGAAGCTGGTTTGCCTGCTTGGTCTCTTTATTTGTCCCAAGAGGGAACCAACAAAGAGAGCACAAACAAAACCTTCCCCCTCTTCTCCTCCCCCCTCAAGCTTTGAAAGTATCTTCTTTCCCCATTGGTCCTTCTGGTCTGGTGCCAACTAGGTTAATTGAACTGATTAACCACTTACAGGTAAGTGATTTTGTACCTCTGACCAGGAGGGATTTTGTTACCCTTCCCTTTATATTTAACATCTCTGGAGACACAAATCCGCAGTTTGAGAACGCAGAATTAAGCATCTCTGATGGTATCTTCTAGACTGAACACTGAGTCCCATTGCATAGATGGAAAGATTAACCTAAATAATCTATACAGAAGCCCCTGGAACTCCATAAAATTGGGTCCCTAATGCATGAACTATTGGAACTCATTTACAAAACTATTCTTAATCATTACATGAATATATTGTCTCATACTATAGAATTAGAATTTATATTCCCTATTCCATGAGGCATCTAATGTTTTGTTCAGGACAAGTTAGGTGAGAAAAGGACTTATCCACCATATTACTGCCTGGTGTGTCTGTCTCTGCAGTGCAGCATGGCATGCTTTCCCTTTTAATTTGATTTTTCTTTTCCTTGAAGGAATACTCAGACATTTTTCTGCCCTTCTCTTTTATTTTATTTCTGTAGTCCCCTCCCTTTGCTGAACAGTGATGGCATTGGTGTGTTAGACTGGCTTCTTTCCTTCTGCAGTCTCCCCAGATCCTAAGCCCGCACAGCCTAGTGACAGTCATCCCAGAGAACTTCAAGTGACTACCTTTTATAAAAGCCAAAATCTTCCCTCAAAGTAAAATGAAATAAAATAAACATACTGGGCTTGATTCTCTGCACCCATTCTCACAGAATTAATCAACAGGGTTGACGAATCAAAATGCTACAAGAAAAAGACAAAGAAGGCAGTATAGCCATCTTCAGTATGACACCTCAGATTCTACTATAGGAAGGAGATTTGTTAGAATCTGACTCTGAATAATCAGATTCCCTCACAGAACAGTCTATTTCCTCATGAATATTTTAAAACCACAGTAAGGAGACACTGATCTTAGTTGTACCTCCAGAATAAACCAAGCAGAATTCCAGTCTCTCTCTATAGGGGAAATATTTTCCCTCCAGCTCAAAAATTGAAACATATTTCCTATCAGTTGTTGAGGAAGTGATCAGTTCAGAATGAAAATAGCCATTGAAAGAAGTGCTTTAATAGACATCTCATAAAATATTATAAATTCCAGGATACGAAAACCTACCTACTGTTTGGTGCAGATACCAGGGATGTGGCTGTGATTGCTGAGGCAAAAGAAATGATCATGCCCATTGAAAGATTCTTCCCCTTCCCCACTGACAAAGTGGACTGAAAATAGAATTTTCATTGTGTAGGACTAATTAAGCCACAGATGAATCTCTTCTATCTGGCCATTTATTTTGCTTGAATATATATAACATGATTTAGAGGACTGCTGCCACTGAAGGACAAAGAGACAGCCTTTCTTAACATGAAATTGGTCACCTCATCCTTCAAGGAAAGTGCCACTGTGGATTCAATGACATTGTCCACCTGGTCAAACGCATAGAGCGCAGTTACTAGGACACTCATGAATCTTGTCTGGAGAGCAGACAAAGAAGCAAAACAAATTGTGGCTTCCATTTCTTTTTGCAGCTGAAAAGGTGGTAGAGACTAGGCAAGGTGTGTGGTAGAAATTCAGAAAAGGAAATCTTTCTGCTGTAGGGTGCCATAAAAGGGATTTCAGACAGTTCCATTTGTTTTCTACTATGATCACTCCAGGATCAACAGAAGAGGTCAGACACAAAACATTGGAAGATATGGAAACAGGAATTTAATGGGAGGAAAGTCCTGGCAGGAGTGTGTGCAATCCTTAAACACAACAAATGCCCAGGCTCTCCACTTGGGAGGAGCAGCAGATCCCTGTCTGACTAGCAGATCTCTCTCTCTTTTCCCCCTTTCCCATGTGAAAGAACTCCGTTGTAGACAGATGGGTTCTTATGATAGAAAAGCAAGGGTATTTCAGTCTGAAAACTTCCCAAAAGATTGCTGCATTACAGACATTTAAAAAAAAAAAATCTTCAAAACAAACTAGGTTGTTCTTGACAGTAGAACCACTATTTTCCATTGGAACTGTAGAATCAGTTCCCCAAAGGAGAAGTTATCCAACTTCTCTTTTACTATACAGAAAAGGTCTGGAGTGATCAGGCCCTTATTGGACATCAAAGATCCTCAATTACAGGGGATTCCAAATGGAGACTTTCACACTGAGTATTTACCAAAAGTGATTTTCTCATTCCAGTTGGGTGCATGGGTGTGTCTCAAGATTTGCCTTTTCTCACTCATATTATCATTAGAGGCCCTATATTTTGACCAAAAGTATTTCCTAAAGGTTCTAGTCACTCACTGCCAAACTTTTCTCTGGAGAACGTCAATGTAATGCATTCCTGGATCACTTGCTCATTTGTAATATGAATGAGAACCCCACAGAGAGAGCTTTGAGAACACTGCAGGAACAAAGATTTTTCTTCAATAATTAGAAAAGCATCCTACTTTCCACTCAATTCTACAGCTGGGAGAAATTGTTTATACTTCCAAAGGCATCATGTATCTATTAGCAATCAGTCTGACAAATTAAAGTCTGTAATCTCAAAGATCCACTTTGGAAATACATGTGGTCTCTTGTTGGTACTATGTTAACAGTATACAGTGTATTGTATATCATATTGATATGAAATTAAAGAATGTGTGTTCTTATATTTAAAGCCCTAAATGGTTTAGGTCCTCACTATTTGAGAGTCCTCCTGCCTCTCTGATGTACTCACATCTGTTAGTCATGTGAGGTGGTTCCTGGGATGGGAGGGGGTTACTGGGGCTGAGAAGGCCTTCTCAATGTGGTTGTGATTAAACACCTTATGAGTTGAATACAATAGTTGTGTGTTAATTTTGTTGTACCAATAAAACGGAAGCCTACTAGAAGCATGGAGTAGTGCTTGGTTTTGATAAGTTATGGTACTATGTCCGTGTTGTGAAAATTATGTAAATGTTTAACGGGCTTGAGAGAGACAGTAATAAATTGAAACTAATGAAGCTACTTTGCTATTTGGCCATTTAATAATTGGCAGATTGTCAAATAATAATTTGACCAAATTGTCAAAATACAAATATTCATGCAGACAAACTCTGCTGCATGCACGTCACCTCAGATTTGTGCGTGTAGATAAAGGATTGAGCAGATGCAAAACTGTGCATACTGAAAATCTGAGCCATACTGTGTAGGATTTTGCATTACTTTATGTGAGGTAGATTTTATGTGCTGTGTGAATGTTGTGTGATGTAGACGAGGCAAGTGTATAATTGTTGTTGGTGCATGTACCTATACAATTTGAAAGTAAGAAATTTTAACTAGATCTGCTCCTTCAGAATTAATTGTAAATAAATAGCAATGGAGAGCAACTTTTTCCATATAAAATCCTGGTGGTAGTTGGAGTGGAGGTATTAGGGAAGGAATCATAATTTGATAGTTCTGAAAAAAAGATTTTCAGATACTAGAAATTAGAAATAATTTGTTAGAATTTAGAAGTAAATGAATTATTAGGGGCTCTATTTTTAGGTTTAAATGAGAAATCACCTGTTTTTCTCTCATGATTTGCTGCCATGTTACCTAGGTTGTCTGATGACATGACATTCTGGGCTAATTACAAGGCCAGTGGTTCACATTTTCATTGCTGGTACTCAAACAGTCTCCTAAATAAGACTGGGTATTGTGGATAAACAACTAACACAACAAAGGGCCCATTCTAGTTTCTGCCACTGCAACCACTGGAGGAGATGATGGCCCTCTCAGTTTTGTTTGTAAACTTTTTTTTTAAATTTAGTCTACAGTTTAATCAAACATACTGGATTATGTATATAAGATGCAACTGTCGATGCATATCAGTTAGATTTTTTTTTTAATAAGCATCTTGAATAAACTACCTTAAATCAAATCTCTAAACATGTCATCCCTCCATGCTTTTCCAGGCCACATGTAAATCTAAAAATAGAACTTTGTCTGAAACGCACCAAATTGCTATTGTATTTTTTCATCCTTTTAAAAACACAACAAAACAAAACAAAAAAAGACCCCAAACCCTGAATTCAACCAAAATCAAACCCTAAAATCAGATTTTGAAAATTTAGGAATAGTTTTTGCTTAGTAAACAATGAGATTTTTTTCCATTTATGTCTTATTTGCATCCAACCCAATAGATGCAAACATGCCAAATCAGTCTCGAAAAAGTTTAACTCTGCATATTTGTTACCTCAGTGCATTATTGCATTTAATTGCCAAAATTAAAGAAAATAAATATTTGAGTACCTTGAAATGTATATAACAGGGGTCGGCAACCTTTCAGAAGTGGTGTGCCGAGTCTTCGCTTATTAATTTTAACTTAAGTTTTCGCGTGCCGGTAATACATTTTAACGTTTTTTAGAAGGTCTCTCTGTCTATATTATATAACTAAACTATTGTTGTATGTAAAGTAAACAAGGTTTTCAAAACGTTTAAGAAGCTTCATTTAAAATTTAAATTAAAATGCTGATCTTATGTCCACTCATCCCGCTGCTGGACTGAGGTTCTGTCCGCCAGCTCCTGCCAGCTGGGGTCCTGGCTGACAGCCTCGCTTAGCCTGCTTCCAGTCTGGGGTCCTGGCCCTGCTCACATATCTTCTCCCTGGTTTGAGCTCATTCTCTTCCTCTCTCTCTGCACTGAGCTGAGGGTGGGAGTGCACTGACCACAGGGTTGGGGGTGAAGGAGCAGGCTGGGGGTTGTGCAGGGTCTGGCCAGGAGCTAGAATAAGGGAGGGGGGCTCAGGATTGGGGCAGGAGATTTGGGTGTGGAGCGCTTACCTGGGACAGCTCCCATTTGGTGTGGGGGGTGTAGGTGAGAATGTGGGTCTGTGTGCAGGAGCTCCCGTTTGGTGCTCAGAGTTGGGGTGGGGATGTGGGTGTGTGTGCAAGAGTTAAGGTATGAGGTGTGGGGGGTGCAGCAGTCAGAATGGGCTGGAGGTGTGTGAGGGGGTGCAGGAATCAGGGTGTGGGATGACTGGGTATGTGTGGGGGGTGCAGACATCAAGGCTGGAGTTGTGGGAGGTGCAGGGGTCAGGGCAGAGGGCTGGGGTGCTCCCATCCCCTTGCCATGAGCGGCTCACGGCAGAGGGCTGGAGGGGATATGCCCCATCCCCACCTCTTCTCTGCCTCCTCCTTGGAGGAGCAAGCATGCTGCAGCTCTCCCTCTCCCTCCCTCCCCCTCCTCGTCCCCCTCCCCCTTGCAAGGGCCATCTGCTGATTGGCACAGGGAAGGAGAGGAGGAAGGGCAGGAAAGCAGCATGCTGGGGGAAGAAGCGGGGAAGGTGGGAGCTTGGCTGCTGACAGGACCAAGCTTCTGCCTCCAGCCTGCCCCCCACTGTGGGGTTTTGGCCACCGGCTCCTGCCAGCCGGGGGTTCCTTCACCCAGGCTAGCAGCAGGCGCTGAGTAGGACCGGCGCTGGGACCTGGGCTGGCAGAAGCCAGCGGCGGGCTGATCGACTCAGCCCACCACTGCGTGCCATCAAAAATCGGGTCATGCCATAGGTTGACGACCCCAGTATATAACCATGTCTGTCTTTGTTTTGTATCAACCATGCTGAATATGCTGATGGCGCTCAGTAAACTATAAATATTATAAACTAATTGTCATCCTCATACTCTAGGAATTGTCAAGTTGTGGGTGGAATAAGAAAGAGAAGTACAGTTCTGCTCCAAATGCAGTTGCCTTCACAAGAAGATTCAACCATGTGAGTTCTTATTATAGTAATAGCAACATGATTGTACGTATCAGTGTTAAAAATCATCCAAGTGGAATGTTTAATCTGTATATTTTTGTCATTCATTGCTAAATATTTGGGGATTGACTGCCTGTGATGTAAACGGCTTGCTTAGGTGCAACAGTGTGATTACTTTAGTCCTGTTTGTTTCTATTAAGCTTTTTTGTTAAATAACAAATTTTGATGATTAAGAGAAGGGAAAGATATTAAGTAGGTTTTCTCCTGGATGTTTGCTGTACATTTCCTTTCATAAGGTGGTCTGGGTGAAGGGTTTAGTGTAAAAAGGGTTCCTGATGCAATAGAAACATTTTTCCCATCTATAAGAACATTTAGTGTCTTTTATTTGTGTAGCAGTTCCTGTCCCAAAAAACGTGGTGTTGAATTCCATCAGAATGGTTCCATTTTTACTGTGCTTCTGAGAAGACTGTTGACAATGTGGCTGGATGGCTATATACCGCTGTTAATCCCAAGTTATGAAAGGCAGTGGAAATCTGACCACTGAAAGCATTTGGCTAAAGCTTGTTACAAATCGCAAACAGCCTGTCTGATTGTGCTAAACTGACTTGCAAGTTAGTCTCCTGTTTAACATAATTTATCAGCCAGAATGACCTGAAGAAGAGCTCTGTTTAGCTCAAAAACTTGTCTTTCATCAACAGAAGTTGGTCCAGTGAAACATATTACCTCACCCACCTTGTCTCAGCCAAAATGTCTCCATTTGCTCAAGCTTATGAAAGTCAGTTTGTCTTCTTTATTCAGTTTTTATTTTAAAATGCAACTTTTTATATAAGTTCCTGATACCATGTTAAATAATTTAGTTGTCTCAACAATTACTTGAAATTAGGACTATCAATCGATTTTAAAAAAAATCGTGATTAATCGTGCAATTAATTGCACTGTTAATAATATAATTCCATTTATTTAAAAATTTTGGATGTTTTCTACATTTTCAAATGTATTGCTTTCAATTACAACACAGAAATTAATGTGTACAATGCTCACTTTCTATTTCTTTTTGATTACAAGTATGTGCATTGTAAAAAAACAAAAGTAATAGTATTTTTCAGTTCACCTAATACAAGTACTGTAGTACAACTTCATCATGAAAGTTTAACTTACAAATGTAGAATTATATACAAAAAAAACCTGCACACAAAAACAAAACAATCTAAAAGTTTAGATCCTGCAAGTCAACTCAGTCCTACTTCTTGTTCACCCACTCACTCAAACAAACACGTTTGTTTACCTTTGCAGGAGACAATGCTGCCCTCTTCTTGTTTACAATATCGCCTGAAAGTGAGAACAGGCATTCACGTGGCACTGTTGTAGCCGGCGTCACAAGATATTTATGTCCCAGATGTGCTAAAGATTCATATGTTCCTTCATGCTTCAACCACCATTCCAGGGGACATGCATGCATGCTGATTACTTGTTCTGCTTGATAACAATCCAAAGCAGCGTGGACCGATGCGTGTTTATTTTTGTCATCTGAGTCAGATGCCACCAGCAGAAGGTTGATTTTCTTTTTTGATGGTTCGGGTTCTGTAGTTTCTGAATTAGAATGTTGCTCTTTTAAGATGTCTGAAAACCTGTTTCACACCTTGTCCCTCTCAGATTTTGGAAGGCACTTCAGTTACTTAAACCTTGCATCGAGTGGTGTCGCTATCTTTAGAAATCTCACATTGGTACCTTCTTTGCGTTTTGTGAAATCTGCAGTGAAAGTGTTTTTAAAATGAACAACGTGCTGGGTCATCATCCGAGACTGCTATAACATGAAATATATGGTAGAAAGTGGGTAAAACAGAGCAGGGGACATATAATTTTCCTCAAGGAGTTCAGTCACAAATTTAATTAAAGCATTATTTTTTAATGAGGATCATCAGCATGGAAGCATGTCCTCTGGAATGGTGGCTGAAGCATGAAGGGGTATACGAATGTTTAGCATACCTGGCATGTAAATCTTGCAATGCAGTTCAACAAAGGGGCCATGCAAATACCTGTTCTCACTTTCGTGAACATTGTACTAGAAAGCAGAACAGTCTTATCTCTCCTGTATAATGTAAACAACTTGTTTTCTTAGTGATTGGCTGAACAAGAAGTAGGACTGAGTGGACTTGTAGGCTCTGAAGTTTTACATTGTTTTGTTTTTGAGTGCAGTTATGTAACAAAAAAAATCTACATTTGTAAGTTACACTTTCACGATAAAGAGATTGGACTACAGTAGATGTTTGAGGTGAATTGAAAAATTCTATTTCTTTTGTTTTCATTTTTACAGTGCAAATATTTGTAATAAAAAATAATATACACTTTTTGATTTCAGTTACAACAAACAATACAATCATAGAATCATATAATATCAGGGTTGGAAGGGACCTCAGGAGGTCATCTAGTCCAGCCCCCTGCTCAAAGCAGGACCAATTCCCAGATTTTTGCCCCAGATCCCTGCCCCAGATCCCTAAATGGCCCCCTCAAGGATTGAACTCTCAACCCTGGTTTTAGCAGGCCAGTGCTCAAACCATTGAGCTAAATGTTCAAAAATATTTAATAAATTCCAATTAATATTCTATTGTTTAACAGTGCGATTAAAACTGCAATTAATAGCGATTAATTTTTTTGAGTTAATCGTATGAGTTAACTGCGATTAATTGACAGGCCTACTTGAAATAGCTATATCTCTGGGCGCCTTGAAGCTCTATTATACTCCAGGTTGTAACGTTTTTTTATAATGCCAAACTTTTGTATATCAGATGCAGTAGTTCTCCCCTCTGTTGGAGTCTCTCAGGGCTCCTTTCTTGAATTGAATCTAGTTCATTAAATTCACTTCCCCTCTCCATGTGGAGAGAAATATGCAACAACTTTTTGCTCCCCAATTATGAATTCCACAAACTGGGTTTTAGACCAAACAAAAACAAGTTTATTAACTACAAAAGATAAATTTTATGTGACTATAAGGAATAGAAAACAGATCAAAGCAGATTGCCCACAAATAAAACAAAACACAATCTAAGATTAATATACTAAAGAAATTGGTTACAGGTAGCAAATTCTCACACTAAATGATGTTTTAGGGAGATTACAGAGACTTGCTTTCAGTTTAAAAGTCCAGCTATTCCTTTCAGAGGCCAGATAACCTCTAGCCTGGGCTCAGCCCTTCTCCCCCCAACCCCTGTCAGCTCAGTCTCTGTTTCTCAGGTGTTTCCAGCAGCCTTCTTTCTCAGGTGAGAACAAACTACAATGATGTCACTCCCCTGCCTTAAATAGTTTTTGCATATGGTGAGAATCATAGAATATTAGGATTGGAAGGGACCTCAGGAGGTCATCTAGTCCAACCCCCTGTTCAAATTAGGACCAATCCCCAGACAGATTTTTGCCCCAGTTCCCTAAATAGGCCCCCTCAAGGATTGAACTCACAACCCTGGGTTTAACAGGCCAGTGCTCAAATCACTGAGCTATCCCTCCCCCCTTTGTGTCCAAGTTTGATCCTCACCCCTGGTCAGTGGAAAAACACTGGTATTCCAAGATGGATTCCAGTACCAGATGGCTTGGTGACATGCCTCTGTAGGGCCATAACAGCCATGATTTGGAGGCTGTTTTCAGCATCCCTAGGAAGACTTCACAAGAAGGTGGGAGATTAGCATCTTCAAAGACCTATTGCTCTCTCTAATGGCTCTTCCTCACAGTGAGCCATCTAGACTGATTGATTGCATTCTATCTGGTGGGCGTTTCCCCGGAGTAAACACAATTGTAATATTCCTAACTTCAGATACAGAAATGATGCATGCATGCATACAAATAGGATAATCATATTCAGTAAATCGTAACCTTTCCAATGATCTCACATGCCTTATCTTGCACAAAATATATCATAATCATGCCATATTCATATCATAACAATATCTCTCTGAAGAATATAGGGGTGTGCACAGGCTGTTCTATGTCAACTTAACTTTTGTCGACCAAACTTTGCAGTGTAAACATAGTGTAAATTTCTTTGATGAACTTTAGTCTACTGCACGTGATCGTTGTTGCTTCCAAAATACTATCAGCAGACCAATACTGCTTAAAAGCATCTGTAAGTGATTTAACACTCCCTTCCCTGCCACAATATGAAAGCTGCCTTTCTTTTGAAGGCTTGTGGGTAGGAGGAGAAAGACTAAGACTTGTGTACTGTTGTGACAGGATCCCCAGGGTGCAACCTGAAACTGGGGTACTGCTGAGCCCTCTGTCTTACCAATCAGGGCTCCCTCTCACACTGTGATGATGTGACAAACTGCAAATCCCTCCAGGTCTTGCACTCACACAAACATTCACAAGCAAAGACACATCCAGCTGAGTTACATGAATGCTTTCACAAGCCACCCAGGAACCAACAATAGAGAGACTCCAGCCAGTTCCACCCCCAGCTTCCTAGCCTAGGACTCCAGAGCTGTACCGTCTTGCCCTTATCAGAAACCTGATCAATGTAAGTTCATTACCCAGTCCGCCCCTCCCTCAGTGCAGAGAGGACAATCTATCAGCCCCTGTTCCTGAGCAGATTTTCTTTTATACTTTAAACAACACACTGTTTTAGGGTTTTTATGTAGAGAGAGATTTTAAGTGATTATAAAGAATAGCACGCAGATCAAAGTTGATTACCTAAGAAATAAAAATAAGAACACATTTTAGGTTCTATAGACAGACAGGATTTGAATCTCACTCTGATAGACGATACAAGCAGGTCACAGATCTTTCACACACAGGCTAGAAATCCCTTCGGTCTGGGACCACTTCCCCAGTTCATTCTTCGTTCTCCAAACGTGTTTTCAGGTTTCGAGTTGGGGGGGAGTGAGAACAAATGATGTCAATTACCCCTTTTATAGCTTCTTCCCGCATGCTGGAAAAATCTTTTGCGGTGACCTGAGTCAAACAGCTTCCCTTGTGCATGTGCTATCTGAGTTCCTGAGATAATCCTTGTTGGTATGTGCAGTCCCCTTAATGGGCCGTCAGTGCTGACTGGCATCCCCATTGTTGTACCTAAAAGGCTGGTTGTGAGTGTTCCCAACCTCACAATATACATACCTTAATGTACAATGGTAGCACATACAATCCAACGGGACATTAATGTTTAACAGATTAAGACTTTTAAAATACCACCTCACAAGGCATACTTTGTACAAACACACCATAATTATATCACCATGGTAAATATGGGGGTGCCAGGGTGTTGCTTTGGGGTACAGAGCGTTACAATTGTATTTCACAATTTCAGTGTAAATTCAAAGGTTAGAGAAAGTTTAATGAGATGCATTATACCTGATAAAGACAAACTAGCAGAAAGGCAGTAATTGTATAGGTCATTTAATTTTAGTCTAACTGAGTTAGGATGACAAAACTCAAAAAGACTACACCAGTTCAATGGGGTGGGTGCCAGATGAGAGCTATTCTTTGTTGAATGGGGTCTGATGTGGGGTTTAGAGGAGCTAGAACTGCCATGAAAAGAGGAATGGGGTCACTTGTCCTCCCCTCCATGCTTCTTAACCTTCAGTCACAACTTCCTTCCCCTATTCTTTCCTGTCTGTCCACATAAACAGTCCACTCACTCACTCCACGTTAGCCCTATCATGTCTTTTAGTAGCTGCAAGTTGATGTTGAGTTGGTCAAGAGACTGAACTAAGCCTGGAGAGTCCCTACAAGTGAGAAATCTGGTGGTTTTTTAAGGTGAAAGGGAAGACTCCCCCTTTGATATTCTGCAGTGGTAAGTCAGAAGTAATCCTCTAACAGGGTGACCAAGCACCTTAAGAGGCTGTCTGGATTTTTTATTGAGTTAATCTTTAATCCTCTTCCTCAGGTTTTAGTTTATAGGTCTGGGGGATTATAGGCGAAATACACATCTCTGGAAACAAGGCATCATCATCAAGGCCACTAACTGCTACAGCAAATTGTATAAAATGGGATAATAAAGAAGGGAATAGAATCAGTAAGAAGATGGGAGTGAGCCAGTAAGTTGTCTGGGACTTGCCTATTCAAAGTACTAGTGCTGACACCCCCAGAGATGCATTTTGGTTGGTGGTGTTCTGGACCTTCCCCCACCCCTCAAGTTAGAGAAGAGAAGAATCATTAGAGGAATTTTAGTCTTTATCTGACTGACTACAGCACAAGTGTTAGAAGCCAATCTGCTTTTTTGTGCCCTTTGACATGTGGTGCCCAAGTGGGAGAAAAAAAACTAAATACAACAAAAACCCATGGCAGCCTCTCAATCACCCTGTTTCAGGGCCCAATTACTCTCCTTTACCATCCAGGAAGGGCAAAGATCTGATTTACAGTTAGTGAGTCATGTATCCTTCAGTACATCTAAAAGACCATGTAGTGTAAATGGGCTAAACTCAAAGAACAACGACAGCACATTGGACTTTGCAGGTCAGTGAGATCTGTTTCCCGAGAAGCCTTCCTGAATAGGGGTAGTCTTTTCAGCAAAGGATAGTAGTTCCCTGCAAACAATGATGCTAGATTCTGCTGTGGAATGCAGATAATTAAGGTTGTTGAAGCATATAACCAGTATGAATCACAAGTTAAGATGTTTGGTGTAATGGAAATAATAAGAGCCTGCTAAAAGAGGAGACATCACAGGACAGTAGAAAATATTCTCCTGGCGAAGACCATAAATTATTCCAGCTATTCTACTAAGGATGAGGTTACACAGAGGGAATTAACAGAAATAACGGACTACACAGCCATGAACCCACAGGTTAAAGCCATATATTTGTGTGCATAAAGAAAACTTTATGATGTTCTTTTGATCTCTTCATTTCCATAACTGGAAGATCAGCTGTGTCACTTTGGTGGAGACAGGACATAGAATCTTCCTCAAAGCTAACATTTTCCTCCATTGTCTTTAATTGCCCCACAAGTATTTGTTCTATGGTTGCTTCCTTGCTTGTTTTTTTTCCCATAGGTCCATATTAGGCTCATACAGAAAAGTCTTTTATAACCCAGTTTACGATAACTTCACTGGCCAGGTCACCTACAGAGTTCATGAAATTATTACATCTCAGTCCTCTTAGATTATATAGAAATTCTACATCCTTACAATAACCACATAAATTTATTATTATAATCCTAATGCTATGTCTAACCCTCATGATTCTTGTTGTGTTACGTTCAAATTTTATAAGTTTTGAGAGTCAGGAGCACCAGGTTTGTGGTGGTGGTCTCTTTTTTGGCGGTGGTGGTGGTGGTTTTTTAACTTTTCTAATAAACAGCTAGCAAATTTGAACACTCAAAAATAATCATTACCCTGGCTTGATAGATGTTACTTCTCATTCCTTGCATTTCCTTTTATTTGTGTGTAGACCAACACATGCATGTGTACACACATCAAAGGACAGAATAGAATAAAATGGCAGAAAATTCCCTTCCTGAAATTCATTTCTTTACAGTAGCCAGTGGATTAAAGCACACTTTATAAAGGCCCCACTTGCCCAGAAAGCAACACATTGACAAAGGAATCGTATGTGAGCACAAATGAATAGTGAGGTGTTTCATGATACACTATCAACATACAGCCTACACGCTATGAAAATATTTGAGAACCCATCATAGGCAACTCAGCAAAAGAGCATTTTTAGAATGGACTTTAATGAGGAGGAGTTATTGGCTTGGTTAATTGGGTTTAGAAGGGTATTCCAGGCATAAAGGGCAACGTGAAAGAGGATACAGCAACAGGAGAATGAGAAGAAAACAAAGGAGCATCAAGGATTGGACTCATTGGTGTAGCAGAAGGAGTAGGGGAAATATAGTTCAGGCTGAGTGATGGAGAATCTTGAAAATGAGGTCAAGAAGATTTCAGTGTGGTAAGCAATGTATTGGAAATAGAGGTATTCAAGGATATGGGCAGTGTGGTCAGAATGAGATCATGTTGGGAATGGCATTTTAGATTGGGAGTTAGGGTGAAGCATGCTAAATGTTCAAACCCCTTTCATGGACAAGCAATTCAGCCTTTTGCATGGCCGAAGGAGGATATTTTAAATAGTGTGAAGATTCACAGGAATTGGTCACATCTGCAGTGTGGGGCAAGAAGGCGAGAGAGAGAAAATTAGTCTGTGGTTTGAAAGCCTACATGAGTGAGGATTTTTTTTAAACAGAGAATATTAGAGACGAAAAGTTAGGAGGTTGACTTTGGCCTCAATGAATTGAAGATGAGACAATGTGAGGGGAGATTCATGGAAAATAGGTCTGCATTGAAGAAGTGTATCTGAGAGTCACCATCACAGCAGCGAATGTTAAACCCTTGCAAGAGGACGAGGACACCTGAGGTTAAAGTGTAAATCAACTTGCTCTGTGCAGTTCTCTGTGCAGCACAAGACAGTATAATTTTGGGTGTGCACTTGAGTACTGGGCAGTTCCTTAGCTGATCTCAGCATCTGTGTGTAAAACTGTAGCTGGGTGTGTCCCTACCTATATGTGTGCTGGTTAAGTGCAGTCTCATAGACTTTAAGGTCAGAAGGGACCATTATGATCATCTAGTCTGACCTCCTGCACAATGCAGGCCACAGAATTTCACCCATCCACTCATAAACCAAACCTCTGCCTGCGAGTTACTGGAGTCCTCAAAATGTGGTTGAAGACTCAGCTGAAGACAATCCTCCGAGCAAGGTATTCTCTCCATCTGCCGAGAAGCGAAATTCCAGGCCTCTGCCAATCTGCCTGGAGTAAAATCCTTCCCAACACCAAATATGTGCACAGTAAAACCCTGAGCATGTGGGCAAGGACTCACCCCAGCACCAGGAAAAATTCTCTGTAGTAAATCAGATCCCCATTGCAACTCCCAATCACACGACCACTGGCATACTTAACCCTGCTTGATATAAACAAAGACAAGTTCCAAATTTGCAGCCATAAGCAATACCGGTAATGATGAACTCAAATTACTATAAAGATAGAAAGGTATTGACCATTATATTAGAGCAGGCGGGCATCATATACCATCCTCCTCCGTAAGTTATCAACGCTCTAGTCTTAAGACAGTTGTCTTTTGCCCCTATACTCCCCTTGGAAGCGTTCCAGAATTCACTCGCTAATGGTCTAGAACCTTCATCTAATTCAAGTTATAATCCTAGTGTCCAGTTTATATCAATATTGTCTTTTGCCATTCATTTACTAAGCTTAATAATGCCTCTCTGTTTCGGGCCTCCCTAGATTATCCTCGGTATATTACCCGAGCATCATATCCCCCCCATAACTTCCTTTTTTAGGCTAACCAAGCCACGTTTGCATTCCCTTTCATAAGACAGATTTCCATTCCTCAGTATCCTTCTCTACCTGTTCCAGTTGAATTCATCCTTCTTAAACACGGAGACCAGAACTACACACAGTGTCCAGATAGGGTCTCATCAGTGGCCTTGTGCTATACACCGGTGACTAACACCGCCGTAGTCTTTGTGAACCTCGCCTGATGCGTCTAAAACACATTGCTTTTTTTAACGGCCATATCACATGGCGGCTATAGGCATTCCTGGTTCAACCAACTCCGAGTTCCTTCTACTCTCCGTACTTCCACTGCATATGTCCATTTATACTAAAATTCTTATTGAATCCCTAATATGACATGACTTGCACTTTTCCACTAATTAAATTCATCCATGTGACTATTTACTCAGTTGTACAGGTCATCAGACTCTTCCTGCTAGGACATATCCTGTTCCTTCTCTGGTTAGCGCATCACTCCGCTTGTGTCATCCGCAAACTATTAGCACATCCCACTTTTTGTGCCGAGGTCAGTAATAACGACTTAAATAAGTATTGGTCTCAAAAACTGATCCCTGAGGAACTCCATAGTAAGCTTCCTCCAGGCCTGACAGTTCACCTTTCAGTATGACCCATTGTAGTCTCCCCTTTAACCAGTTCTTTATCCACCTTGCCTCAGGAATAGAGTGTAAAGGGAGCCCAGGCTGGTTGGTCAGGTGGGCTCAGTGGTACCAGAGTTCCAAGTGGCACCCTGGAGAAAACCGGTCACAACACCGATTTTTATTTATCACTCCAGTGCATGCACATTTGGGTGTTTGTGCTGGCTCTGAGCATACTCACCACAGTTGCTTGCATTGATATAAAATACAATGCAAGACAAGTAGATATTGCAGTTTACCCCTTGCTGCTGTGTAGATCAGTGTCTTGTGGGACATTTTCTCAGTGCTTTATGGAATGCCATCGATTTGCCAAGGTTGTTCAGGGAGATAGGGATCAAGTTCCCACCATGCCACTTTCTCCGTCTTTATAAGGCTTTCCTTATAAGATGGGGAAAGCCTATAATTTGCTTGTCACTTCTTACAACTCCCACAGTCCTGTGCACTTCTTTTTGGTATCCACCATTTTTCCAGCAGAAACATGGACCCTGCACAGCTCATCACAAATGCTGAGTGATGCAAACACAGGATGCATTATCCTCCTGTATTTGCAGAACTTGAATGAATATTACTACAACCAGGATTGCAATGAGGAAGATGCAGAGATGTTCAGGTGCAGTGGCCGGAGGTGGCTGATGCTGAAAAAATTGCCAGGCTGCCTCTAGCATTCATGTAGCAGTGCCATATGGTGCATTGCTGCTTCTGGGCCCAAGAAACAAGGACTGCTTGGTGGCATCGCATCATAATGCAGGTTTGGGATGACAAGCAGTGACTGCAGAACTTGCGGATGTGAAAAGCCATGTTTTGGATCTGTGTGCCAAGCTTGACCCAGACCCCCAGCTCAGGGGCACTGTAGGAAGAACTGCAGTTACAGTGGAGAAGCAAGTGGTGGTCACACTTTGGAAATGTTCAGTGTTAGATTGCTATTGGTCAGTGGGCAATCAGTTGGATGAACGAATGCCCCCACTGTGGATTTTCCAATTGCGATCATTAAGTGTCTACTGCTGCATAGGACTGTGACTCTGGGTAATATACAGGAAATAGTGGCTGAATATGTAACAATGGTGGTTGCCCAAACTGCTGTGGGGCAATAGCATGAATATCCTATTCTGGCACCAGTACATCAACAGGAAGGGATACTTTTCCATGGTTGTGGACGTTCTAGTGGTTCACCGGGGGACTTCAGTAATACTTGTGGGATGGCTGGTGAAAGTACATGATGCTCACATCTTTAAGAACACATGATTTCTCAAAGAGCTGTAAGGAGGGATGTTCTTCCCATACCAGCAGATTACCCTTGAGGATGCTGAATACTAATAGTGATTCTGGGGGACCCAACCTACCCCTTGTTTTCCTGGCTTATGAAGCCTTACACTGGCCACCTGGGTAGCACGAAAGAAAGATCCATTTTCTGGCCCAGCAGATGCAGAGTGACTGAGAATATGCTTCTGGTAAATTTGAAGGGACACTGGTGCTGTTTATTCACTAGATTGGATCTCAGTGATGCAAATATCCCCTTGGTATAGCTGCATGTTGTGTATTGCATGATATGTCAGGTGAAGAGGGGAGAGCTACCATGACAATGGAGGGTCAAGGTGTATAGATTAGCTGCTGAATTTGAGCCAGCGATGGAACAATACAGCTAAGGGAGGCCTTAAAAGACCATTTTAACAGTCTACTACAATAGTATAACTGTATAAAGTAATGTCTCTTATGACATTGGAGATTAAATAGCAGGAGGCAATAATCCACCCATATGAATTCTGTACTGCTTGGTGTAAACCAATAGAGACACTCATTTTCCAAAATAGAATTTTGTACACAGTAAAGAAACAGACAACAAAATTAAAGTGCTAACAAACAAAGCCGAAATCTCGTTACTTCAAAGAGGGTTGTAAAAATCTCTGAAAGGAGATATAGAAACGCGATGGAGCA
Source organism: Chelonoidis abingdonii (assembly GCF_003597395.2). Classification (NCBI taxonomy): domain Eukaryota; kingdom Metazoa; phylum Chordata; order Testudines; family Testudinidae; genus Chelonoidis; species Chelonoidis abingdonii. The sequence goes on along the minus strand of NC_133775.1, from coordinate 59,054,909 downwards.
GCAAACTGCTCATGTTTAAGACAATCAAGGAGCAGTGGGACAGACCATATGCAATTTTGACAGAAAATGAGGATACTCAGCTCATTGATAGCATTGACCACAATACCTTGAACATCTTAATAGAGTTCCTTCAGCCCTTCAAAGAAGTGTCAGATGTACTAGAGCGGTCATCTAGAGCAGTCATCACAGCCCAATCTCCACTTAGTGCCCTTTTGGTACGAAAGGCTGAAAAAGCATCTCCATCGTTCTACCACTGATGAAGTTAATCTAAGTCAAAGCTTTGCAATGTCTCATGGAAAAATTTGAAATTAGGCCTATGCGTAGAGTAGCGGTTTTCCTACATCTTCGGACGAAGGGGATGAAATGTTTTCATTGAAGAGAGACAGGAAGATTATCAAGAAACTAAGAAGCTTGTCTCATTGCATGAGGAAAAATATTGCTGCAGTGAATCTTATGCTTCTTTTGTCAGCTACATAGACAAAGGAGACAAAATTGTCACATACAGAGTTTGAGGATTCGAATAACAAGTGTGGAGATGATGGTGAAGTATCAAAGTATGTCACCCTGATGCTGACAAAGAATGAAGATGTGCTTATGTTGTCTCCACCACTCCAGCAGCTGCACAACTTTCCTCTTCTTCTTTTTCTGTCGAGTTGCATGGTTTGTGCATTCCACCGTCCCTGCATCCAGTGCACCCTCCAAGAGAGCCATCTCAGTCTCTGGTTACACAGTTAATGAGACTCAAATTTCACCTTAGCCAGGACCTGTAGATGATTTATAATAATATTTCAAAGAAAATCAGCAGTTCTGAGAGACATCTAAGACGAAGTCCCGCAATTCAGGGCCGATATAAGTCACAAGCTAAACTGGTGCCCAACTTTTTATTTTATAGTTCAGTTTGTGATTGAGTATTATTGACTTGAGACATTTATTTTACTATTTTTGTATGTAAAATGCTATTTGTTCTGATGCCTGTTGTATAATATGTTTAAAATAATAATATAGCAAGTGTGTGCATTTATGAAGCCATATAGCTTCCTTATACGGTATTGATGCATGCGCATTGATGCTCCTCCTGAGAGGTACAGTGAGATAGGGTGCCGGCGCATGAGCAGATGCGGATACATATAAAAGTGGGGTGCGGATCCCGGGTCAGATACAAGTTATTTGTTGTGGATGTGGATCCAAATTTTTATATCCCCGCAGCTCTCTATCTGTAAGAAGACCTCAATTTCAAGTCTCCTTTTTTAAAAGGTCTTCCTCTCTGCACGGATATTCAGGATAGGTAAATTTTAGCCAGGATGTCTCTTCCTGGGTTTCTAGGTGCTTTTAGCTAGTATCGTCTGGTTGGGAAGGCAGCCTCTCTTTGCCTGACTGCACCACAAATTGTGAGCATGGTTTTCTATGTACACTAATACATGCATTCATAACCACACTCTTCATACATATCTTCTAATGACCATTAAGTTTAGTTCATTACAAGCTTTCATAAAAAGTCTTACTCGCCTTTTATAATATAATAAAGTTGTATATAATCTGTTGATTCAAGTGCTTATTCTTTGAGGGTTCATACTCCCTATTCTCCCCTTGGCGTGTTTGGACCCTGATTGACACAGGTGCAGAGAACCCAGCTGCTGGTGGTGTCCCAAAACTGCCTGGGCCCATATGCTGCAGGCCTGTTTACTGCAATAGAGCTAATCAAACTCATCCCAGAGTAGCATAGGAAAGTCTCCTGTCACAGGGGAAGAAACAAGGCTGACATAACTAGAAATCTTTGAAAGGATTGCAGAGTATCTCCACGAAAGCTTCATTTAGATCTCTCGAGGATAAAAGGGATGCTCTTATTCAGATAAACAAAGTACACTGCATCCTCCCCCCACCGCTCCACCTAGCCCAGTAAACCAAAGAATTGAAAAGTGGACATTGAGTCTACTTTCTGACATTAATCTGATGTGGACTGTGTGATCAGATTGCCATACTAATTTATTTGAATTTATTCCCTAATGTTTTATTTTCTGACATTATACTTCTAAAGTAAGCAATCAAAAGTCAATGCCTTTGTTCTGTAAATCCGCAGATGAGTTGGGCACCATTTTAAAATGGGGAATGATGGTGGAAGGGGGTTTAGTTAGGAAGACGAGGTTTTGGGTAACAAAAGGCAAAAAAATATATATATAATTGCATGTATGCTCTTAACAAGCTCCCTTCTCCCTTCCCCTTCATCAGCAAACTTATCTGCACTCACTTGGTGGGGCTGGTTTGAAGCCGCTGCTGTTTCCCACCTCCAATTATCAGTAATCAGTCTGCTTAAAAATTAAAAAAAACTGAGTTCTGTATGTAATGCTCTTCTAGGTATTATGCAGTTTTGAAGTATTTGGAATACTGATTCTGAACCTTCATTTGATACCAGAATGATGTTAAAGAGCTGTTTTGCTTCATGATAGTGCATTTAGTTCTAACCAAATTTCTGTGACTTCAACAAGAATGCAGTACTTTAGGGACTTGACTCTCTCCTGGTGCTGTTCTGTATAAACAAATATGGAACTGTAAAACTGCACAGTGTGAGGTTAGATAGGATAAACAAGGCTTTTTCTTACTGGAAGTAGATACAGGGATAGTGTCTGGTTATACATCCAGCCAGAGTCTGCAAGAAATAATTTATTAGTTTCTCAGAAGTTGAAGAAGCAGTATAAGTTTGGGGATGGGAGGAGTAATGCAGCAGAGAATGCGTCTATAGTGTTTATTTTTTAGAACTCTGTAAACAGCAGTTGCATTACATCCTGCCAAACCCTGATCTTTTTTCAGCATTTTTAACAGGGTAACAAAGAAAGTTGCAAGATAAGGTACATCAGTGTTCACTTGCTAATTCGTCATAACTAGAAAGTGTTTTTATTTTTTAAAATTGACAAAGTTTTAATATAACTTTTAAATATTTAAAATGAAAGCTTGAAATGTTAATGCAATTTGAGATAGGTTGTATTTGGTAGCAGCCACACTTTAAAAAAGAATGTTCCAGTACAACGTTTTCTGTAGACTTCAAACTGTATAGCAGGGTGGACAAACCACAGCCCGAGGGCTGCATCTGGCCCGCCAGTCGTTTTTAATCCAGCCCTTGAGCTACCACTGGGGAGCAGGATCTGGGGCTTACTGCTCTCCGGCACTCCAGCCAGGGAGCAGGGTTGGGGGCTGCTCCACGTGGCTCCTGGAAGCAGCAACATGTCTCCCCAGGGGCAGCCAGGGGGCTCCACTCTGCATGCTACCCCCACCCCAACCACCACCCCCTGCAACTCCCATTGGCTGGGAACCATGGCTTGAGGTAAGTGCTGCCAGTAGCCTGCACCCTGAACCCTGTCCCAGCCACAACACCCTACCCCAACCTTGATCCCCCTCCTGCCCATCAAACCCCTCAGTTCCAAACTGGAGCACCCTCCTACACCCTAAACCCCTCATCGCCTGCACTTCTAGCTGGAGCCCTCACCCCTTCCCGTACCCCAACCCCACTTCATGAGCATTCATGGCCCACTATACAATTTTTATACCCAGATGTGGCCTGCGGGCCAAAAAGTTTGCCCACCCCTGCCATATCGTGTATATAATCATACTGCAGTAGAACCTCAGAGTTACGAACGCTTTGGGAATTGAGGTTGTTCATAACTCTGAAATGTTCGTAACTGAATAAAATGTTATGGTGGTTCTTTCAAAAGTTTACAACTGAACATTGACTTAATACAGCTTTGAAACTTTACTATGCCAAAGAAAAATGTTGCCTTCCTATTATTTTTTTAGTAGTTTACGTTTAACACACTACTGTACTGTATTTGCTTTTTTTGTGTCTCTCTCTGTTGCTGCCTAATTGTGTACTTCTAGTTCCAAATGAGGTGTGTGGTTGATTGGTCAGTTCATAACTGGTGTTCATAACTCTGAGGCTCTACTGCAGTATATTAAAAATATAACATCTGTGAATCTTATAAGACTTTAACAAGGAAATTTTCATAGTATAAATTACTTATAAATATCAGTTTATCTAGCAATGACAAGACGTCAAACTGTGGAATCTAGAGTATAGGAAGGCCTTCCTACTTTAGGCCTTGATTTAGTTTAAATATTATTGGTCAGATTTTCAGAAGTGCTGAGCATCCACAAATCACACTGAAGTTACTGTAAGCTGCTAGTGCTCGGTATCTTTGAAAATCAGATCATATCACTTTGTAGTAATGTGAACTTGTAAGAAGGTTGCAGTTCAACTTTTATTGCATCCATTTATGTCCATTCATAACTGTCTCAGATTTTCTTTTTGCCTTGGAACTGAAACTTTCCACTCTCAGAATGAAATCCTGGCCCCATTTAAGAAAGTGAGAGTTTTGCCATTGATTTCAGCAGAGCCGAAACTTAACTCAAGCCAGGTCTCAGCTCAAAAGTGAATGTTTTGGCGAAGTTTACACACAACATATTCAGTTGTTTTTGAGATGGATAATTTGTGGAAAAATACTTTCTCCATTTAGAAATAGGCTTTCTTCATAAACTTACCTCAAACAGCAGAACTTTAAAGCTTACCTTCATATATGGTAGTCCTCAGTGAAGAAATCTGAGGCAAGGCTAGCTTTTGTTGGGGAGGAGAAAAGGTTTAGGAACAACTTTCAAATGAGGAAATAAGCATTCGAAATCGGCATATACATGCAACACACTTTTTTTTTTTTTTTTTTACTGCAAGTTTTTAGTTACGTTATTGCCTGAAGTACTGTGGAGTTATATAATTTCATAGTGGTTAAATTCATAATTCTATAGTATCAAAATGATATTTTCCTTCTGAATTCAGAATAGTGTAGTTTAAATTCTCTGGCATCACAGAAAAAGACAATTGCATAACTTCGTAAGCAGAATTTTTGTTTCTGTTGTAGGTCTCGCAGTTTATAGAGTTTGTATAATAGATTTCTAAACTTCATATTGTAGGATAGCTATTTTTTTTAAATCTAATATAATTAAATGCAAGTATCTACATTAATGCAACTTAAAGTTGTAAACTTCAAATATTAAAGTCAGGAAATTCAAAAGTTGAGGATCTCAACAATATTAATGTAGTCACATTTTGCATATACGGAAGTGTTTTGAATTATTAAGGCTTTTAAGTTTAATTTATTTTATAAATATTATGTGCAGTTTTGATCAGTTAACTTTTGCATTTCCTATAAAAATCTTAACATTGCTAACTTATAAAGTTGCTGTAAGTATGATATTTTTCATGTATTTAATTTTTTCACTTCATATATAAAACTTACTTGCTTTAATTGCCTTTTTATGTGTTTTAAAACTAGGTGAATTTTCTTTTTCAGGTAAGCTTCTGGGTCGTTAGAGAGATTCTTCATGCACAAACTTTAAAAATAAGAGCTGAAGTTTTGAGTCACTATATTAAAACTGCTAAGGTAAGACTTTATTTGTTTTGAGACTTGATATGCTGTAATTTTTATGTGCAAGTTCAGTCTTTCAAAAATGCATGTGGATAAATATTTGTTTAACACTCCATTTGGCTGTAGTGGTGTCTGTTAACATGTGGTAGTGTTTGACCTCATCAGTGTGACGACATCAGCAGAAAGGGTGACAGACCAAAGCTCCAGAACTGGAGTTATATGCCTAAACAAAAATGTGCTTGGTTTAAGAAAATGCTTTCAGATGCTGTATTTCAAATAATTTACTAATTAATATTTTCTAATTTTAATGTTTACTAATTTTATTTTTTTGTCAGTATAATTTATTACCCGTTTTGTTGGATAATCTGAATTAAGCACTTGTCGCTATTTGCAGGCCCTGAATATTTTACTTTGCTCTTGCTGATGTTCTTTAAAATACATTGTTTATTTTTGCTGTTTGGAAGGAAAGGGCCTGAGACCTCTTCTTCTAGTAATAATGTTATGGGTAATATCAATCTGTCTGTTCTGTCTGAACAGAATAACACTTATTGATTGTAATATAGAAGTTTTATTTGAGGCTTTTGCCACCACAGGAATACTGACAGCACAGGAGCATCCGTTCATAGCAGCATTTTTAATGTGTGTTTGATTCTGATCATCTGATAAGATTTGGTTTTTTTCCCAAAATTTTCTTGTTTAATCTATTCTATCTTGTACTAAATGTCACAGCTAAATACCTTTCCTAGACCTGAAGAATAACTTTGAGTATCTCAAAAGCTTTTCTTTCACCAACAGAAGTTGGTATAATAAAAGATATTACTTCACCCACCTTTTGTCTCTGTCATGGGACCAGCAAGGCTACAACAAAACTGCAATTACCAAAATGTCTGTTTTGCAGTCTGGTTTTTAAGATCACAGCTCTTATGGATAAAAGATTGTTTCCTACATAATTTTTTTTTTTTTCCCTGAATCCATACAACTTTTGGCTATGATCTCATTAGCTAAGAAGAATCAGGCTTGATTGATATTTGGGTAGGTGACCTCTAAGGTTATGACAGATTTCAGTTACTAATCTGCCTGAGGCGTCAGGTGATCAGGCTGAGGCCACAGAATCATTTGGGGAGGAGATGATGAAACACACCAAGAGTTTAAATTTTAAAGATTTATTAATTAATAAAATAACAGCGGAGAGTGATGGGTGCTCCCCACATCACTCAGAGGAAGGAGAAAGTGTTGGTGCTCCAAGCCATAACCCACTTTCATACACACGCTGTACCCACGGCTGGCCAACTCTACAGGGTTCAAATTCACTAATTTTGCAATGTAGGGAAGACAGTTAATTTGCCAGTATGTTTATCATTTATTGCATTATATATAGGATGATGTAAGAATGTAGAGGGTCGTGTAAGACATTCATATATCCTGAATGCAATAGAAGTAGAGAACTAAAAACAAAGCAAAACCAAATCTAGTAAGGGCTATAAAGACCAAAAAAAGACCTATTTCCTTGTCATAGTGAGATCTACTATATAAGCTTGGAAAATATTTGTACGAATCACTTTGGTATGGCTTTTGCTTTTTTAATTAAAAATGAAAGGATGGGGATAAAAAAAATCTTAACTATTAATTTCAACATAAATAGGGAATCTGTTAAAGTGTGTAGTGAGAGAGGTTCACATATGGTGATCATCTGTGCAGAATCACAAAGAACAAAGTTCCCATGAAACTCAGTGCCCTAAAGATAATAGCTACAGTCATCCAAGGATTCACCAGTTATATACTGTAAAGATTTAATTAAGATACCATTTTTACACTGTGATACAATATGGTTTGTTTTTTGCGTATGAGCCTAACTTGCCTTCTGTGTAATCTTAAAATGTTTGATCAGTATTTTTAACCACTGGACATTCATCACTTCACTGCAGTTGGAGTATTTTTTCAGTTGTGTGTGTTTTCATCTACAGAAACTTTATGAGCTGAATAACCTGCATGCCCTTATGGCAGTGGTGTCTGGATTGCAAAGTGCCCCCATCTTCAGGCTGACTAAAACTTGGGCGGTAAGTAAGCTCAGTAGGGTAACTTGTGATTTTGTTTATTCCTTCTTGAAAAATAGATTTATTATAACCTTTTGTAGGTTGTGTCAAGGATCCAATTATAATTAAAAATATTTTTGAATCCAATTGTACAGTGTATTTCTAGTCATTTAAGTCCTCATTCTCCTCTTGAGTCTTTTTCCATTTTGACATTGAAATATTTTCCTTTGAAAAATTGTTCCCTGCAGATTCTGTTAAATACAGTGCTTCCTAATTTGGCCAAATGCTATTTTGTATTAGTTGTTGGAATATTATGAAGGCCAAGAGAGTTGTATTTTAATCATGCAAGGGATCATATTGTTGGAGTTTTTTTTAGCTATAGAGATTAAATGTCCAAAAATTACTTGCTCAGATTCCATAAATAATTTTCTTGTTTCTATCACTGATAACTAAATTTAATCTTTTTTCAGTTGTAGTAAATGTACTGAACAGTGTATTTGCATGTCTCATTTTTTAATATCAAATTTTGAAAGTGTGAAGTTTTTTTTGTTTGGCAGTTTTTTTCCTCTGCTACACTATATTTGGCTAAAATAGAAAGTAAGATGATTTTTCTGTACAAGTTTCATTGATCAGCACAATTTTGGGAACAGCTTTTGCTAATTGCTGCTGCAGATCCAAGAAAAATATTGTCTGATTTTGCCATAAATTATACGCCTGCCTAGCCATACGTATGGGCTTCATCTTTTGCAATGTATTCAAACATGGTAAGGTTTAATCAGCAATTGAAATACTTGTGTGTAAGGCATATACATGAACTGACTTGTAAAGTGACGGCTGACAGTTCTCAGCGAGGGCATATTAGTGGACAGAACTTTCTCCTCTTCTTCTTCGACTGATTGTTCATGTGCATTCCACAATGGGTGTGCATGCTCGCCATGTGCACTGATGCGGGAAGTTTTTCCCCTAGCAGCACCCATAGAGGGGAATGCCCCCCGCAACCCTGGAGTAGTGCCTGCCTGGTGCGGTGTAAGAGGAGCTGCGCGCTCCCCCTACCCTTAGTTCCTTCTTGCTACCAGTGAAGGTGTGTCAAAACTGCTCTGCTCCAGCTCTGCTGTAGCTTGTCCCCAGAACTGTTCATTCATTCATTGTTAGTACCTGTAGTTAGTTAGCTGTTTAGTTAGTCAGTGAGCCTGGGCCAGGGCATGCCTCATGCCACGCGGTTTAAGTTGTGCAGCTCTTGCAGGCGTTCTGTGCCAAGGAGAGACCCGCACACAGACTATTTGCTCTGCCTGGGAGAAACCCATATCAGCAAAAGGTGCAAGATTTGCAAGTCGTTTAACCCTCGGTACCGGTCTCAGTCAAGGGAATGTTCCCGATGCCGATCACCACCCAGTGACCACTCGGGGCAGAGTCCAGGTGGATTGCCCTCGATGCTGACCAGATTGGCTGGCTGGGTTCTCTCTGGCAGTGACTTGCAGCACCGCTTCCCCTCAAGGAGCGAATATTGACGGGACCATGGCGGGCGTTGCTGTCTGTCCTCGTCTTGGAGAGGGTACCGCAGTCAGTCATGACACGATCGATGCAGTTCTCGCTCGGACTCCCGCTCCAAGTCTCTGTCAAGACATTTGCAGCTCTGGGCTTCGATCGCCGGCATCTCGCCGTTGCAGGTCTACCCACTGAGGCTGTTCGCGGAGCAGCTATTACTGTCGATACCAGTCCTCCACGTCAAGATCGCGGTCCTGTGACCATCATAGATCCTGACCCTGCTGCTCCTCCCAGTCCAGGGACAGCAGCGGATCTTACGCCAGCCTGGTCTCCATCCATAGGTGTCCTTCGATGGCACCAAACATCGTGGCCAGCCGAATGGTACCAGTGGGCACTGTGGCCTATAGCGCAGCCCCTGGTGGGGACTCGCTAGGTGGCTGGAGTTTTGGTAGCACCATCGGCCTCCCTCTCCAGTCCCCCAAGGAGGGAGTCGGTGGGACGTAAGTCCTCGGCACTGTGCCCAGAGTCTGACCAGGTGGTGGACCCTCCAGTGCCGGCCAACACCCAGAGCACCACACCTGCCTCTTCACCCGCCCGGAGGAGGTGATAGCAGCCCTGCCCCCCGTGTCCCACAGGAGGACTCTAGGGCCCACCAAGAACTCTTAAAGAGGGTGGCAGTGAGCCTACACCTCCAGGCAGAGGAGATGGAGGAGCCCTTGGACTCCCTGTTTAACATGTTGTCCCCATCGGCACCGGGTGGGGTGGCCTTGCCTCTCCATGAAGGGGTGGCTTTGATTTCAAATGCCCTGTGGCAAACACCGGCCTCGTTGGCCCCCATCTCTGAAAAAGCAGAACGTAAGTACTTTGTACCCACTAAAGGGCACGAGTACTTGTATACCCACCCAGTGCCCAACTCCTTGGTGGTTGAGTTGGTCAGCCATAGGGAACAGCAGGGTCAGCCAGCCCCAACCCGAAACAACAGACTCTGAGACTGGAGTCTTTCGGAAGGAAAATTTATTAATCTTCGAGCTTCCAGTTACAAGTAGCAAACCATCAGGCTCTCCTGGGCCAGTACGAATTCAATCTGTGGGGCTCCCTGTCTAAGTTTGAGGACTCCCTCCAGGAGCGCAATAGGAAGGAGTTTAAGGCACTAGTGGAGGAAGGGACAGTGGTTGCTAGGGTGTTCCTACAGGCAGCCTTGGATGCCGCGAACATGGCCGCATGATCAATGGCCTCTGCGGTGTTCATGAGATGAGCGTCGTGGCTGCTACTCTCTGGGCTGTCCAGCAAGGCGCAGTTTTCCATGTAGGATCTCCCGTTTTGATAGGAAAGCTCTGTTTGCGGAGGAAACAGATACAAGGCTGCATGGCATGAAAGACTCCCGCACGACCCTTCAGACTGTGGGCCTCTATGTCCTGGTTCTGGCAAAACCTAAATTCAAGCCACGACAGACTCCTGCCCAGGCCACCCTCCTGAAGTACGAGGCCGTCCATAAGAAGCAGTGGGACTATAAGAGACACCCTCAGAGGCAGTCTTGGCCTACCCCCCTAGCCTGGGTCCTCTGAGGGCAAGCAGGCGGGGAAAAGGCGTCTTTGATGGGACGCTCGGGGGCCAGTCCTCATCAGGGATCCACCCCCAATAAAGCTTCCCTTCTCCAATTGGTTGTGTGCTTTCCTCCTGGAATGGTCGCGGTTAACCTCAGATGGATGGGTTCTCAACACCGTTTCCCGGGGTTACACCCTCTAGTTTACTTCCTCCTGTGCAACCACGCCCTGCCCTGGCTCTTCTTGAGGGACCCCTCGCACGAAGCTCTGCTCAAGCTGGAGATGGGGCAGCACCTACGACTAGGAGCAATAGAGGTGGTGCCCGAGGAGTTCATGGGCAAGGGGTATTACTCCCGTTATTTCCTTATCCTGAAGGCCAAAGGGGGCCTCAGGCCCATCCTAGACCTCCAAGGTCTGAACCAGTACATGGTGAAGCTCAAGTTCCGCATGGTCTCCCTGGCCTCCATCATCCCCTCCTTGGATCCCGGGGACTGGTACGTTGCCATCGATCTACACGATACGTACTTATACATCCATGTATTCCAGGGGCACAGACGCTTCATCCGTTTCGTGGTGGGACAGAATCATTACCAATTCACGGTCCTACTGTTGGTCTGTCCACTGCCCCCAGGGTGTTTACAAAGTGCATGTCAGTGGTAGCAGCCTATCTCAGATGGCGGACACTCCAGATATTCCCCTGTCTGGACGATTGGCTTGTCAAGGGCAGCTCCTGGTCGCAGGTGAGGGATCACGTGGCGCTCCTCCTGTCCACATGCACCTCCTTGGGACTGTTGTTAAACAACACCAAGTCCACATTAATCCTGGTCCAACGCAGAGAGTTTATCAGTGTGCTCCTGGACGCAGACTCGGCCAGGGCCTCTCTCCCGCCAGACAGGTTCGAGACCCTGAAAGATGTCACAGACTCAGTCATAAGGTTCCCGGTGACAACAGCCAGGGTTTGCCTGCAACTCTTCGGTCACGTGTCGGTGTGCACATATGTGGTCCGTCACACCAGACTCAGGATGAGACCCCTCCAGCTCTGGTAGACCTCGAAGTTCTCCCAGGCCACAGACAGGATGGGCAAGGAACTCACTGTGCCAGACTCTGTGATCGCTCCCCTAAGGTGGTGGTCCGCCCCAAACAACATGCTCTGGGGGTCCTGTTCAGGGACAGGGCCCCTTCATTGGAGCTGGTGTCCAATGCATTGGACCTGCGTTGGGGGGCCCATGTGGGGAACTTTCAGACTCAAGACCTGACCCTACATATAAACGTCAAGGAGCTCAGGGCGGTGCGGCTGGTGTGTATGGCCTTCTGCTCACACCTTGAAGGCAAGGTAGTCAGGGTCCTCACGGACATCATGGCCTTGATGTTCTATGTCAACAAGCAAGGCAGGGCCTAATCCTCTGCAGCGAAGCCCTCAGGCTGTGGGACTTCTGTAAAGCCCACGACATCCACCTAAAGGCCTTCCACGTACCGGGCGCCCAGAACAAGAGGGTGGATCGCTTGAACAGGAACTTTTCCTCGCAACACGAGTGGTCCCTCCACTCGGAAGTGGCCCACTGGCTCTTCTGAAGGTGGGGTACTTCCCAGGTGGACCTATTTGACTCGGCAGAACTGACGATGCCCCCGGTTCTGCCCTCGGTGGGGAGCCTGGGGAGGGGCGCTATCGCAAATGCCTTTCTCCTGTCATGGTCACGCCAGCTTCTCTACCCCTTTCCCCCGTTCCCCCTAATCAGCAAGGTCCTGGAGAAGTTAAAGCTGGACAAGGTCCAGGTCCTCCTTGCCCCAGAGTGGCCCAGGCAGCATTGGTACGAGAGGGACCCTCACGGACCTGGTGGTAGCTCTGCCATTGCCGCTCTGCCTAGACCTGCTCTCAGAGGACCAGGGCTGCCTCCTCCACCTCAATCTAGTGGCTCTTCACTTCACGGAGTGGCTGCTCAGTGGTTATGTAGAGAGGAATGGACATGCTCAGACCACGTTCAGCGCATCCTTCTTGAAAGTAGATGGCCCTCCATTCACCGCGCTTATTTGGCGAAGTGGTCCTGATTTTGTAGGTGGGCAGTGGACCAGGACATCTCCTCGGTGACTGCCTCAATCCAGCTTATCCTTGATTACCTCCTCCCCCTGAGGACCCAGGGCCTCGTCAGTCAGGGCGCATCTGGCAGCCATATCAGCCTTCCATCCACTGGTGCAAGGGCACACGGTATTTTTCCCATGCTATGACTGGCCAGTTCTTTAAGGGTTTGAACCGTCTTTTTTGTATTCTAGATCCCCAGTCCCACAGTGGGACCTAAACCTGGTGTTGGCTCGTCTCATGGCCCGTTTGAACCACTGGCCATGTGCTCCTGGTCTCACCTTTCGTGGAAGGTGGCCTTCCTCATTGCAGTCATATTGGCCAGGTGAGTCTCAAGGGCCCTGACCTCCGAACTGCTGTACATGGTCTTTCATAAGGACAAGGTCCAGCTCTACCCACAGCCCGCATTCCTCCCGAAGGTGGTCTCCACCTACCACATGGGTCAGAATATTTTTCTACTGGTCTTCTGCCCCAAGCCTCACGCGTCCAGTTAGGAGCGCCGTCTCCACACACTCAATGTGCTGTGGGATCTGGCTCTCTACCTCAAGTAGACTAAGCTGTTCAGAAAGTCCTCGCAACTGTTTGTTGCCTTGGTTGAGTGCACGAGGGGCCGGCCGATTTCCATTCAGAGGCTGTTCAGCTGGATCACTTCGTGCCTCCGTTCTTGTTATGAACTGGCAGGTGTTCCCCTGCCACCCATTGTGAGGGCACACTTGACTTGGGTGCAGGCCTCGTCGGCAGCCTTCATGGCCCACGTCCCCATCCAGGACATTTGTAGAGCTGCCACGTGGTCTTCAATTCACACGTTTATCTCGCACTATGCGATCGTCCCTCAGACCAGGGATGATGCTAGATTTGGCAGGGCTGTCCTTCATCCTGGGAACTTGTGAACTTGTACCCACCTCCAACAGATACAGATTGGACTCACCTATTGTGGAATGCACATGAGCAATCACTCGAAGAAAAAACCGTTACCTTTTCTATAACTGGTGTTCTTCGAGATGTTACTCATGTTTATTTCACATCCCACCCTCCTTCCCCTCTGTTGGAGTTGTCTGGCAAGAAGGAACTGAGGGTGGGAGGAGCGCACAGCTCCCCTTATACCGTGCCAGGCAGGCACCACTCCAGGGGTTGCAGGGGGCGCTCCCCCATATGGGTACTGCTAGGGGAAAAACTTAGGGCACTGGTGTACGTGGTGAGAATGCAGACCTATTGTGGAATAGACATGAGCAACACATCTCGAAGAACACCAGTTATGGAATAGGTAACTGTCTTATATGTTACCAGAGTTGCTGTATTCCTGCAAGCCAGGAGGCATTGTGAAGGACAGTATTTTTCAGTTAACATACACTATTCATGACCCTATAGGATGGTATAAGCTTCAATAATCAGCTGAATATAATTCGCCTCAGGCAAATTAGGCTTGTTGAAAATTCCAGGTAAACACCATGCAGATCCTTATTTTTTGTATAAGATTTTTTGTTTCAGAATGTCTTAAAATAGTCAAAAATTCAGAAAATTTCAGCTGGCGTTTCAAGGAGTTCTGGGAGAGAACCCTCAAACCTCCCATTTATTTTTAATTCCTTCCCTTTTGTTCCCCCAGTCTGACTTGGTTAACCACAAGCCTGTTGCCTATTCCATTTTGCACACTCTGCCAGGATCACTATCCATATCACAAGGGTGTGTCTCAAGCCTCCATCAGGGGATGCTCAAATTAAAGCCAGCTCAGCCTTTCCTCTGACCATTTTTGAAATTTTAGGTAATCCAGTTTTTGAAAAATCTTTGATTTTCATGGAGAACTGATTCTTCTCCCATTTCTGGAAAAGTGTTTTTAACACTTCAGACTTTCCTGAGGTGAGCTCAGCCACGCAGTCCATCACCCTTTGCAAATTCAAGTCGCATGATCACCCCTGAAGGTGCATTCTGGAGACCTCGTCAGATATTTTTCTCTCTTGAAATCCAGTTTGTGTAAATTCTTTTGGAAGTAACATTTCCCTCTGGTTCTCAATATATAAATAGGAAAGTCTTCTAAAGATAGGATGCACCAACTCAGCATTGTCATCTGTGGAGTAGGTCATGCAATATAATCAGTCCCCAAAACCATCAGCTGAAGAAGCTGACATTTCCCACTCCCTCTTGAAACATTTTGAATCTTATGACTCTAGTCCTCTGTTCCTGAATGAAGCTATGGGGCATGAAAGTAGATCTTGTGCACTCCCATTTAAAACTGGCAGATTGAGCATCTCAGTTTATACAAGGAGACCTGAAAATGAGACACAGATGCAATTGGTCTGCCTTACCTATTCCAGAGTCCTGGACAAAACAGTGGGCTCGTTCCCCACTATCCAGAGAGAAAAAGAGTCATCAACAGAGTCCCCTTCAAAAATTAATGGGTTCAGTACTGTCATAAGGTATAATTCCCAAATCTGAACCTTAGCGTCCAAAATTTGGGTACCTCCATGAATTCCTCTAAGCTTAATTACTAGCTTAGATCTGATAGCCTGCCACCACCCAAAAATATAGTGTTTTGGGGCACTCTGATCTCCCCATCCTTCCCCTCCCTTGGATTCTTAAAACAAGGAGAAATAAACCATTCTCCCTTCCCCCCGCCCCTCCCAGACTTTCCCTGAGAGAGAGAGTAATCCTGGCACAGAGAGAGATTAGCCTCTCTCTCCCCCTTCCCTCCTCCCCCACCAGTCCTGGTGTTTAAACCCAATCCCCTGGGATAAAACAAGGAAAGATCAATCAGGTTCTCTAACAGAAATCTTTTAATAAAAGAAAGGAAAAAGTAAAGGATTCTCTAACTTGAAGATGTAAATATTACAGGGTCCTATAGTTCACAGACAAAGGAAGAAACCCTTCCTCCAGTACCAATACAAATCAAAATATTCCCAGCAACTACACACATAAAAGTTAACCAGCCAGATCCACATGTGCAAATAGAGTAAAACAAACAATTAAAAAACCTAAATCGCCTGTTCTACTTACTATTTGAACAGAACTTTAGAGAGCCTGTAGTAATGTCTGGTCCCTCTCATATCCCCGAGAGGGAAAAAAAAAACAACACAAAACAAAGGACCCACACCCAAACTTCCCTCCACCCAGGGTTGAAAGTATCTTGTCTCCTGATTGGTCCTCTGGTCAGGTGTTTAGTTCCCTGTTTGTTAACCCTTTCCAGGTGAAAGAGACATTAACCCTTAACAATCTGTTTATGACAAGTACGGAAACCCATTGTCACGAAACATGTCTCCTTCTAAAATCAACTCTTCCTTTTTACATCTCAAGAAGACTATTCTCAGCATAGGGAAATCCTAATTAAAGTGGACTGAGCAAGCATTCTGAAAGAATTAGTGGGTTGCAGGACTGAAAGCTCTCTAAAGTGAGTCTCTAAATCCTTCCTCACTGCACTACAGGTAGTCATGTCTGCTGTTGTCTTTGTTCATATAACTGTATCTTTGCCACCAACATGCCTGATACTGGTATGGCCCTTTACAAGGTTTTATTGGTCATTGTCACCTCAGTGGCAGAGAAACTTTGGCTGTTTCAGCTACAAGGACAATAGGCCAGATTGGTGCAGGTGATTGTCCTCAATATAAACCCCTTCACAAACGGAACATACTGACCACGCATGTCTGACCATAGCCTTTTCTATCACCTACTCTCTGCAGTCTATGAAGAAAAGGGACTGGAGAGGAATGATTTAAAAAAACAAAACCAAACCCAAAATCCATTAAATTGGCTTTTGCTTTTCCTTATGACACTACCTCTGATGTTGCCACAGTCTCTGCAGATGTCTCCTCTGAAATACTTTAGAAAGTTATACTTGTATCTCAGGACTTCTGATATGTATCCCACCATCACAAGGCAATTACATACAGGAACCTTTGGGGTGAAATTACATGTCGAATTCCTCAAAAAGAGCCTATAGGGATGCATCAAATATAAACAAGATTATGCCTAATTGACCCACTTTGAATTGACCCTCCTAGAAGGGAGACAGTCAGTTCTTCAGAGGAAGGAACACTTTTTTTGTAGTTATATATAGTGCCTAGCACAATAGAACCTTGATCCACAGTTGTGACCCCCTGTGCACTACTACAGTTCAAATAATAATGAAAACTTCTCCTTTGAGTGATTGTGCACATACATGTTCCACTGTAGGTGTTTGTGTTCCAGTGCACAAAAATTACACGCTTTTGTCATCAGTACCACTAGGTGGCCCATGTGCCCCTGCTCTCCCCATGTTCTTAGGTCAGGGCGTGCAAGGGGTGTGCCCACTGCCTGCCTCTCAGTTCCTTTTCCTGTTGTGAGAGTTGGGACTCCCCCAGTGTTAGCTTCGATTAGCGAGCTTTCAAAAAACTTCTAATATATACATTTAGTATTTAGCACACTATAATTAGTTATAGTTTGTATTAGAACCTGGAGGATTTATTATAGAAAAAAAAATCCTCAGATTTTAAACTGTCATGTGTAGGGCTGATATCCATATCACAAATAGGCACAAGAGCGGTTAGGTTTGTTTATGTGAGGGCCATGTGAGGGGCAAATGCCCTATTTGTACCTTCATCCCCCTCGAACTGAAAAGCAGAGATACTGTCGTCTTAAGATTCACTTCTTGAAGGTGGCAGTGTGACCTGTGTCTGAGCCAGGTCCTGATCGTGATCCCGGGTACTTTGGATTAATTTAGAGTGTCTCTCCAACTACTCTGAGTTGAAACACAAGTCTGATAGTAAACATTGTTTTCCCCTTCTCTGTTCAGGTCAAAGCATTCTGACTATGACAAGACCTCTAAGTCTGTCTGTTCTCCTGGAAAGTCTTCTGTTAAGTCCTCTGGCACTGGTCAGAAGCTTCACAAATTGAAGTGTTCTTCAGTCCCATTTGAGGTGACACCATCAATTCCATCAGAGCCACTGAGACAGATGTCCTCAGCTGTGCTGGTCCTTCTCAGACTGTCCAGTATACCTCAGGGTCACCAACACAATCGGCATCAATATGCTTACACAGGGAGCTGTCTACTCCCTAGGAATGGACAGTTAGAGATCTTTTGTTTTTCCCTGCCTTACTTTCCTCTGCTGCAGCTCGCTCCAGTATTTGTGCCGACGACGCACTGTACACTGAAGATATGCCCAGCACTGACCTATTAATTGGCTTTTCAGCCACCTCAATATCTTCCCTGGCCCTGTTTCTCCATGGTCGTATTAGTCTTGGGCTGCTCCAAGAGATTGTAGACCTCTGTCTCCATTCACTTTCTAGGAGGAGGTATACTCCTCCCTTAATACAAGAGGCATCTTCTCAGTATCCTGCAGCCATCCCTCAACCTGCTGTGATGGAATCTATGAAGGAGGAAGAATTACTAAAGGAACGCTTAGAGGCTCCTCCCTATATTTCCTCCTCTTCGCTGGACAAAGTGTTTACTCCAGAGTCAATGTCTCTTTCTCCCCTCTTCTCCCCTCTCCACCTTACCCCTAAGAGAATTTTGAAGTTTTCTGGAATCTAATGATGAGAGTAGCTGCTTCTCTAAGGGTGCAGGCAGAACCTGTGCCGGAGAATACACACATCTTCCTTGATGTACTGCAGACTCCTACTTCAGGAAGCTTGCCCTTCCTAGCAATGAGGCCTTACTACAGCCAGCAAAGAATCTTTGGCATACTCTACCCTCTATATCCCTCGTGGCCAACCAAGTGGGCAGATGATATCAGGTCCCTCAGTAAGATTTTGAGTTTTGTTTTTTTTTTATTCCTCCAATTCCTGATTGTCTGGTGGTAGTGACTGCTAATGAATAGTTTTGTCAGTCCACTCCAAAGGATAAGGAATTTAAGAAACTGGATTTATGTGGCTGTAAACTATTCTCCTGCCACTCTTGAGAGTTGACAATTATCAGGCTCTTTCTTCAAAATATAATTTTGTTAATTTCTCTTCTCTTTTTAAGTCTGCTGATAAATTACTAGAGGAATTTAGGGACCAGTTTCTAGCTTTGTGCTGTAAGGCGGTCCTCAAACTAGATTTTCCTTCAGGCAGCAATAGATGAGGCTGATATCATTTTGTACTCTGTGAGTACTGAAGTCTCCATGTGACGTTGTTCCTGGTTGCAGGATTCTGACATTCCAAAGGAGCTGCTGAATACAATAAAAGACATCATTTGAGGGGTCTAAACTGTTTTTGACCAAAACAAACAAAAAAGATAATGCTGTGTGCACACTAAAAGATAGTTGTGCAATGCTTTGCTCTTTAGGAGTACATAGACCAGTTATGAAAAAGAAGCAGTTTATGCCACAGACTTATTCTAGAACCTCTTTTCATCAGAGACCTTGTTATGTCCCGAAGAAGAGGTCAAGATTTCTTTGTGATGTCACCAGCTATCTTTACCTGTAGCAGGCTTTCCCACCAGACATCTGCAACCTCGAAGCAGTCATTTTGATTTTTGATCAAGAAATGTATACTGATGATATCTACTTCATTTCGATTATGCCTGTCTGTTTTACTGTGCTTGGGAAAACATCGTGTTGGACAAGTGGGTACTCAGCACTTTAAGGGAGGGATATGCTATCCAACTTTTACCTTCCTTTTCCCAACCCGCCTTCCCCATCCCTTTTCAGGGATCCCTCTCCTGAGATTGTGTTACTTCAAGAACTATGGTCTCTTCTAGAATTGGGAGCAATAGAAGAAATTCCTTGCCAACATAGAGGGAAAGGCTTCTGTTGTTGGTGCTTTCTGGTCCTGAAGAAATGCTTTCATCACAAAGTTGAACTATTTCATAAAAAAAAAAAAAAAAAAAAATCAAGTTCAGGATGGTCACAATATATCCCTGCCACAGAAAGTATTTTTGATTTGTTATAGGCAGCAACTATTACTAGTAAATGGTGTTCTGCTTCAGTTTCTCTTCATCCCTGAGGTTCTTCACCAAATGCATGTTGGTGGTTGCAGACTACCTCCATTGTTTGAGCATTCAAATATTTCCTTATCTGGATAATTGGCTAGTTTGCGCACTATCAAGCGACTGGGTCCAGAGCAATGTTCTGCTCTTCAGACTAATGTTCTTCAGTTTAGGGCTGAAACTAAATTTTTAGACATCACAGTTAAAAACCCACTCAACTCATGACTCATAGAAGTAGACCTCGATGCCAGAACAGCCATGGCTGATTTCCCAAGGGATTGTTATCAATATCAATCCGTAACCTCAAGTCGAGGACAAGAACAGTGCCTGCCTGCCTGCCTTCAGCTCCTGGGTCACATGATCTCATACATATATGTAACTTCGCCTGGCAGATTTCACTTTCGCTTTCTGCAGGCCTGACACGATTTGGTATATCACCCAGAAATCCTCTGGACATACATATTTGCGTACCTGGATTGGTAGCTGAATCCACAAAATGTATGTAGAGTAGTTGCATTTCTGTCCTGAGAACCAACTGTTACTCTGGTAACGGATGGGCCCCCCAGCCATTGGTAGATGCATCCCAGTCAATTTCAGGTGCAAGCTTCTTGGTCACCTCAGGAGGTTTCCTTCCACATAAACATGTTGGAGCTCTGAGCTATTCATCAGGCCTGTGAGATATTTATACCCACCGTTGAGAACCAATGGTACAAATTCTCATGGACAACACCACTGCCGTGTTTGTTTTTTGAACAAGCAAAGAGGAGCAAGAATGTCCCAGCTGTTCAAGGAGGCTGGCCTCCTATGGAATTTGTGAATCCTTCACAATGTTTCCCTGAAGACCTTTCACCTTCTGGGAGTAAGAAACATGCTAGCAGATTTCCTCAGCAGGGTTTTCATAGACAAACATGAGTGGTCAATCAAGAAAGACATCTTTCTTCAGATTTTCCACTGCTGGGGATATCCAGTAATAGACTTGCTAGTGACCAACCTCAACAGCAAATGCATGAGGTTTTGCTCCAGGGTAAGCCTCTGCCCAAGTTCCATCACAGATGGTTTTCTTCTCTGGTCTGGACACCCCCATCTGCATTTCTTCCAGTTCCTCTCATTCCAAGAGTACTGAAACAAGAAAGAGTGTTGTTAATCCTTATTGAACCAGCATGGCCAAGCTAGTATTGGTTCATGGATCTACATCGACTGTCTATTCACTCACCTATAACTTCGCTACTAGTCACAGAACTTCTAACTCAGCACCAGGGCAAATCTCTGCATCCAAACCTCAAATCTTTCCACTTTACTGCATGAACACTCAGAAGAAATTGCTGCTGGGAGGTTCAAACCATCTTGGTGAGCATCAGAAAGGAATCCACTAGAGCCAGGTATGCAGCTACATGGAAGAGATTTTCCATTTGGATACAATCCCACAGTTTATTGTCCCATCTCACAGAGGTTACACATGTACTGGACATGTTCTGCACCTGAAATCATCAGGCCTTTCAAATAATTTTGTGATAGTTCACTTAGCCTCTATTTCTGCATTATATCTACCAGTAGATGTTTTTTCCATCTTCTTTCATCCTCTCATTTCTTGGTTTTTGAAAGGCCTAATCAACGTTTACCCTCCCTTGTCTGCTTCTGTAC
This sequence comes from Chelonoidis abingdonii, assembly GCF_003597395.2. Taxonomy (NCBI): domain Eukaryota; kingdom Metazoa; phylum Chordata; order Testudines; family Testudinidae; genus Chelonoidis; species Chelonoidis abingdonii. The sequence goes on along the minus strand of NC_133775.1, from coordinate 59,033,853 downwards.
CTGTATGGTATTTAAATCTCATTCTCTCCAAATGGATGGGTCCCTGTTTGAGAGCCTATGACTACAACTTCATTACCTTCATTGTCGATGAAGATGGTGTTTTTGCTAGATGTAAATTCTGCAAGGAGGGTTTCAGAGCTTCACCCTTTCTTGAATGATCCTCCTTTCACAGTCTTTCATGAGGACAAGGTATCCGTTAAGCTATGTCCAAGTTTCTGCCTGGAGCAACCTCAGCCTTCCGTCTAAGCCAAATGATTAATTTTTGGTGATTTTCTCCCCCCCCCCCCCCAAAAAAAAAAAACACAAAACAAACCAACCCCTCCATTCATCTGAGGCTGAAGAAGCACTCCATGCTTTGGATGTTCATAGAGCCCATTACATTTTACTTGGACCACGCTAGATCCTTCAAGTCTTCCCCCCCAGAATCTTTGTAAACTGTACTGAAATAATTAAAGTTCAAACAGTGTCATCTCAATGCATCTCACATCTGGTTTCTGTCTGTTTAGAAAGGTTGTAAAAAAATATTTAAAGTCTCTTCTCCATCAAGAATAGTAACTTACTCCACCTCATCAGCTTTCCGGAGCAATGTTCCAATAACTAATATGCATGCATATTGTACATGTGGTCATCTGCATGTACTTTCCACTCTTTATGCTATCACTCAATCCCTCTCACAATGAAGTGAGTTCTGGCAAATGAGGTATTACAGTCTGTTTGGATGAGCCAAAGTTCCTGGTCCTATAAGGGAACTGCTGATGCATCACCTACAGTGGAATGTATATGTTCAGTCACTCAAAGAACAAGTTACTGTAAGGTAAGCAATTTTTTTCTTCATGTGTGCTGGTATTTCTTCAAACATATGAGGCCTTAAAATTGTGGAGTAGGGACCCTCCTTATAGATTCTGAGGATCTCCACCTGCAACATTACTTATGTCTCCTCTTCCTGACAAAACTCCTCCTTAAAAAAAAAAAAAAAGGCAGTTCTGAACAATCATTGGGAACAATCATCCCCCCACCCCCTGCTTGCTGTCACTGTATCAGGCACACCATCTTCCCTCTGGGCATCCTCTTCCCCACCCCCATGATAACACCTGTGAGTAGTTGAGCTCAGGGATGTGACACTCCGTGGAAAGGAACCCCAGGGCACAGAGCTCTGTCTGCTTCACCAACCAGACAGAGAACTCTCTTTCCCCCAGGCTGGGAATAGGTCACTCTGATTCCTGTGCAGCCCCAGGGAGGTAAGTCGAGGTGGGCATGTTGTGGCAAGGAAGATAGTGGCAGCACCCTTGCTGCTGGTGGGACTGTGTCTCAGGAACTAGGATCTGCTCTCTTGGCTCCTAACCCCTATATCCCACCTCTGAGACAGGAAAGATGATGATTTTGCAATGTGAGAATGTTGAAAAAACTGCTGCAAGCCTTTGCTACCCTGGAGTTTTGGAATTTACACTGATGAAGCCCCTTATATCAAGCATAACTGCACAAATCACCAACAGTTAGTTTGTTCCATAAACAATTTTTTTTCTATTTGTTGATTTTTTTCACCTTGTTGTTCTGTCCTCCAGTTTTAACCCTGATATTAACTTCACAGTTTTCCAGGTAAATTTTCTACTGATTTTTGACCTTTTTTTAAATTTTTTGAAATAAATGCTGATGCATTTCCTGGAAACTTTAGAAAAAATATAAACCAGAAACGCAGGTCCTTACACATGGTGAAAAGACATGAATTCGTCTAAACTAATTATGCTGCAAATAGCCATTTTGAGAAGACAAACCTAAAAGGTAAACTTCATGTCCCAAATGTTGGAGCCTGATAATAGTGGAAAAATCAGACATCCTTGCTAATACTTTGAGCTCTAACAGTAGCCAAATACATTTAAAGTATAGAGAAGTCTTCAGTGTTATTGAGCATGAGGTGCTGCTAACGCAAATGGTGGGACCTCCAACTAAATATGGACAAGATGGAGATGATGCTGGTTTGAAAAATGAAGTACTTTGAAAACATGGCTGTGATCATGGCATCTGAATTGTCCAGCTTCCTCAGAGACTGCTTTTCCCTCTATGCTCTGCCACAGTGTCTCCTCTCTGCAGAGATGTTTAAACTATCAGATGAGTTCCCAGCATGCCATTATCCTCATGGCTGTCCTCAGCTCTGTATTTTTCCCTGGAAATCTGCAATAGCCCAAACCTAGCAACCTATCATAGTAGATGTAAGACACAACGGTTTCATAGATGGGCTTAGGGCCAGAACTTCAAGGAACACAATTTTTGGGATGACAATTCTCTCCCTTTAAAAATGGCATCTCTGAAAGCTGATGTAATATTTGCTGCGCCCTAATGAAGTTTGTAGGCAGAACATATAGGCAAGAAAGGCGAAAGATGTAAAATAAATGCAATTATATTTTTGCTTAAGTTCATAGATTTGTTTCATCATTGTCATGGAAACCCAGGTAGATTTTGGTTGTAGTGGCGGTGTAAAATCTCAAGATTATGTACTGACACACCTAGGATATCTCTCATTGCACTTTTTAAACTACTAATTACTGTACATCTTTGCATATAGCTAAAACTTTGGTTGCAAGACTAGAACACCTAGTCTCCTGCCAAAATAGTCAATCTAAACATTTTTCTACATTTCCTTAAATTTTGGCCCAAAAATGAAATAAAACCTTTAATGTGGCTGCTCAGTGGTAGTTCTGTTAAAGTTCTCTCTCGAGTGCAGTGTTTTCTAATTTGACATCTCATTCCTCACACAATAACTAAGCTATAGTTAATTCTGTTGAGCACAGTATAGATTTACAGTAAAATAAATATATATACACACCTCTGCCTCGATATAACACGACCCAATATAACACAAATTCGGATATAATGCAGTAAAGCAGTGCTCTGGCGGGGGGTGGGAGGGCTGCGCACTCCAGTGAATCAAAGCAAGTTCAATATAATGCGGTTTCACCTATAATACAGTAAGATTTTTTGGCTCCCGAAGACAGCCTTATGTCAAAGTAGAGCGATCGAGGTGTGTGTGTGCCCAGACTATTGTACTTTTCTGTGGAGAAAGTTGATCCAAGCTCCTATTGCATCTTTCTCTTACTAAACAGAATTTATGTATGTGAATAGTAGTATGTCTGCATCAGGCAATACATTGATTTTTAAAGAATTATAGTCTGTTTTAAAATTTTCATTAGATTTTAATGCTCTTATTTCTTTCACTGGAAAATAAACTTATTGGGAAAGTTTACAGGTCATGAAGTTTCAAGATAAAGAAACCATAAGAGTATCAATAGCTCAACCAAAATATCATGGTTGTGAAACAGGGCTTTGTTACGGACCTATGGTGTTAGGGCAGCCATATCTCCTGCAATCAACTTCACGTCATTCCCATTGGGAGGAATGGGCATTTTCTTCTAAGGGGACTTTTAGCTTCACTCCTATTGAGAGCAATGGAAGAAAGTGGCCATTTTGGAAAGAAGATAATCTTCTTGGAATCCTTTGTACTAGAACTTTATTTGTGCGTACCTGCTGAAGAAGAAACTTTAAATAATGGAGAATAACAGTAAAAAAAAATAAAATAAAATAAAAAAAATTAATTCTTTAAAAAAACGTTAACCAGTGCATGAGAGTTCATTGAGTTTTAACTGATATAGAAGTTTTAATAGTCTGCATTATTCCATTATTGAGATAATTCAAGACCAAAAAAGATTTGACCTGGTGCTAAATTTCTTAAAGGATCCATTTAAAAATTAATTTTAACTCATAAACTAACCAATTTTCTTGTAAATTCTGAGAAAATGTATTCTATACTCTAAGAGTAAAAGCTGTAATTTTTGGGACGATACTCAGTATTTTTCATGTATAGCAAACTGGTTGAATCCAGTTTTAAGTGCAAAATTCATCTCAACCCTAAATGAACTGCAACCCTTCTATCTTTGCCTTTCTTTTCTAGTTATTGAGCCGAAAAGACAAAACTACCTTTGAGAAGTTGGAGTATGTTATGAGTAAAGAAGATAATTACAAACGACTTAGAGACTATATTAATAGCTTGAAGATGACTCCTTGTATTCCTTATTTAGGTAGGTAAGCTTAATATGTTTGATGTGCAGTGTTATGGCATTTACAAAAAATGTAGAAGCACTTGGTTGACTGTAAATGTTCTGTTTATAGCACAGGGGCGGGCAAACTTTTTGGCCTGAGGGCCGCACTGGGTTTCAGAAATTGTATGGAGGGCCAGTTAGGGGAGGATGTGCCTCCCCAAACAGCCAGGCGAGGCTCGGCCCCTGCCCCCATCTGACCCCCCCCCCCCCCTAAGACTCAAATAGCTTCAGACTTTGGGAGAATCCCATTCAGGGTACAAATGTTAACATTTGAGTGTTGTGAAATTGCTGAAAAGTTTCATATGACTTTCACTCAATCAAAAAGAACAGTGGGGAAGGGGAAATACTTTTGTTCAGTGATTCCCACTCTTTAGAATCAGTTTATTGAACCTACTTTCTACCTCTTCGGCAATTCCAGCTTGATTTTAGCAGTGACTCTGCTCATGAACTCCTGTATAGAGAGAGTAATGTTTCATGTACTTTAAAAACAGATTTTCAGGTATTCAGATATGTGGCATAGGAGATTGCAGTGATTACAAATCTCATTAATCAATCAGATCAGAACTGAACCTGAGCGGGGGGCTGGGAGGTGGGGCATAAAACATAATCAGAATGGAATTTTAAGATTTGACTTCTTCCAAACCTCCAAGATTAGAAAATGTTTCTCTAGAATATTGGAAAGCTCCAACTTACAGCTATTCAAAGGTTTTTTAGCATTATCTTTTATCTGTTATGGGTTTGAGATGATATCAGACCAAGAAGAAACAATTTGCCAGGTAGGTCAGGCTTCTTCCAGCATCCCAGATATCCTGGGCTTCTCTGGTTCTTGCTTAAACAGTCTTTTTGTTATCTAACATTTTAGAAATAAAATAGCTGTTTTTCTCTATCTAGCTGATTTGGATTTTTTCTGTTCCCTCCTTAAGTATACAAAATACAAATATATACAAAATTGGCAAGGGAAAACAGAAAAATAGTGGAAAACTGTATGATTGTTCTTCCTTTTATTTCAAGTTTGTGCCAGTGCAAACATCTCCCTTTAGACACATGAACAACTTTTTGTCCAAATTGTGCTGTAGAACAAGTCTTTGGACATAACATGTCAGTTTATTAAAGTCTAATGTGTATTTCCTTTTTGCGTAGAAATGAAAAATTGGTTTAGTTGATGTCTGTAATGCTTCTTGTTGGGGCCAGCTGTAGTTTAAAAACTAGTCTATCATCTGGCTTTGTACAGTATTAGTTGTTGTTAGTGACAAGAATGTCATATGCTTCCATTTTAATTCTCCAGAGGAATAGTGAATTAGATATACTTTTCTGGGGTTCTGTCTCTAATATTACTTAACTTCTTATGGATAAATGGCTGGAAAAGCAAATGAAAATGGTTTGGAGCAGTAATTTTAGTAAATCTGGAACTGTCTTGGAAGCTTAACTGTTCAATTCTTCCTGCAATGAAAAATTTAACCTGTAGTAAGGCCTGTTGAGAATTTATAAAAATATTCTCTCTAAAGGTTGTTAACTAGGGATTTTTACTGAAATGAGTAGAAGAATATTCAATAAAAGCAATTCACTAATCTGTTTCTGATTTTCCACTTGTAGGCTATAATCTATTGAAGGTTATTGTTTGTTTTCTGTTCTTTGGTATGTAAAACGTGCACAGAAAGAGTATTGCTTCTGTGTTAAATTACATATAAAATGCTGTTAAACGATTAATTGGTTTAATGGCTCTGCTGTGGCATGACAACTTAGTTTGGAAAGCAACTTTGGATATCACACTCCAGGAACTGGGAGAATGGTATTGCTTTATAAAGGTAACTTTTCTAGACTTACTAGGCAGATGGATTGTCACATGCTGTCTGAGAATCCTGCTGCTAACAGACACACAGTTTATTGGCACTGGTCATGAAGGACCCTGCTGGTAGTGGGGTTAGGAAGGACACAAAAAGAGGATAACTGTGGTGTTGTCTCAGAAGTTTAAAAGTTCAGTTTTGTCTCCAAAATTAATATGGATATATTTTCACTGTAGAGTTAACTTAAGCTCTTACTTGCATGTTGTCCCTAAACTGTCTTTTATACAGATGACAAATCTCTAACCTGAATTTGTTGCTTTCACCTGGGGTTTGCTGGTACATCTCTGGTTATAGGCTAAAGCACAAGTGAGCATGCAGGCTAAATCAATCGTGGTGATAGTCCTCCAGTTCCTTCCCATAATTCCCCAGAGAGCCAAGAAGGTCAGACACATTCTTCCACAGTTCACTGGGAAGGAATCAGAGCATCTCCACTTAGTGCAGTGCTAAGAACCATGGGATTTGCCCCCAGAATTCCTAGTGACATACAGGGGAGTGCAGCACCAGTGTGCACCCAGTAACTCAAATGTGGCTTTTCAGTGTGGCCATTCACACCCGGGATAGCTAACCTGGATGCTGAAACCTAGATGCCAATCACCAAGTTAATTCTGTAGTGTATCTTATACGGCCAATTTAAATGGTCAACGCAGACTGAGAATGGATAAGTCATGTTTATTTTATTCTACGCAAAATATAACCTCTCTGAAAAAAGTTTATAATGGAAATTCTGACAAAGCCCTTGTTATAGTTGTGCTGCCAGACTTCACTGTGAAACAAGTGGGTCATACTGATAGAAATAAAAGATGTTTTCTTAGCTTAAAATATACTACTTCTTGAAATAGTCTTTTCTATTCGTGTTTCACTGAAGGTGACATCCATTGTGCTAAGCTGTTGGAGCTGGGAGAGGGGAGAAGAGGTTCTCAGAGTAAAAGTGTAAACATTTGTCTGGCGAGTACTAGTCTGGCAAATCATAAGGAAAAAAATTGTGTGAATTACTGCTCTAAATCTGAAAATCATTAAAAATGTTTTTTTATTCTTGTCCTAAATTACAGAACAATCTTAAGTGTTGTGCTGGGGATTTGGCACTTTGAAAATAGAACAGCGTGCTGCACTGGGGTATGGAACATGATAAATATTCTCCATGTATATTTCTTGTAGGCATGCCTACTTCATTTTCCTAATGAGGAGGCAATACAATTTATACTACTGACGATGTTACTCTGGGAAAGAAAATATGCAGAAAAATACCTTTAGTCAGGCAAAAATTGAAGTCAGTAAATTGAGCAAATCTTCCAAGTGCACTGCTTATGGTTTCCCTTGAAGTGATTTTTTGCAGTCTTGTAAGTCTTCTCTTGAGGAAATAATTGTGTGTGTGGTGTGTGTGTACACACGTATTTAATGGGTGTGCGTGCATGTATGTATTGCATGCAAAAATGTACATTAAAAGAACAGTATTAAGCTTGCAAGGTCAAGCACTCAGAAGTTAGGAAATGTTAGAATTAAGGTTGCCTATGCAACCTTAATTGGCTCCCTTGTGTGTGTGCATGACCGTCTTTAATTACATGATCTTTTTTTTTCCTAAAGGATACTGCTTCGTTCAGTGCACTGGATGAACTATGCTCACTTAATGAGCTACTGTTTAATAATGCTTCTCCTTGTTCATTGTGTGGCCTATGCTTTATTTACTGCATGCTATTCAAACTCTACTCTGGAAACAGAATTATTAATTTACTCCTGGGTTTTCCTTTGGTGCTCATCGCTATATTATCTGAATGCTTCACAAACAGTGAATGTATTTTCAGAACACCCCTATGAGATGAATTGGTATTATCCCCATTATATAGATGGGGAGTGGAGGGACAGAGATTAAGGTCAAAAGTATCCACTAATTTTGAATGCTCAATTTGAAACACCGAGGATTTTTTTTCTTTTTTCTTTAGTGTGTAACATTATACAGCACTTACTGTTTTGGGGGAATTTTTGAAACTTTGTTAAGGCAAAGTTGCAATAAGACATTAACATACTATATTTTACATTACTTATTCAGGATCAGGTTAATATGCAAAGAACCCAGCTAATATATTTAAAGCACAGTTCTTCGAGCGGTTCTGCATAATCCTTTTTATGGATACTGCACCGCCTTTTGGTCCCTAATGGTAGAATCTTCTCTAAGCAGTGTCTGTTGGAGCAGTGTTTTTCAAAGTGCAGGTCACGATGTGACAGATCTTTGTTACCAATCTGCCTGGGCCCACAGTTGATCAGGCTGGGACCACAGGATCTTTTTGGGGAGGAGATGACGAGGCACACCACACATCTGAATTTAAGCGTTATTGATAAAATAATAAAATAACAGCGGAGAGTGCCGGAAATGCTTCCACGTCACTCAGAGGAAGGAAGAAAGCAAGCATTAGTGCCCTAAGCCCTAACCCACTTTCATACTCTCACACTCATTACCTGGGGCTGGGTGTGGCTTCGGAAAAGAGTGTGGGGGGAAGCGTGGACGGAAGGTCTGTCCTGTGCGCACATGTTGTCCAGGATCCGCTGTGTGATCTCCAAATTGCTTCAGTTCTCAGGAGGGGTTTTAAGTCCTGGGTTCCTTTGGCAGTATCGTTGTCCAGGGCTCTCTGTCCCTGGTGCTCTTTGTACCAGTCCCAATCGGCTTGCTGTGGCCTTCTCGGCTGCCCAGAACACACCAGCTCTGGAGAATTTGTTTTCCCTTCTGTTGACCTTCACCATCGCTGCCTCATTCAGTCTGTTTTTGCTGCTATCCTTGCAGCTCTGCTCCACTTAGTTCTCCTCTTCTCATAACTGAGCAGCTGTAGATTTCTCGTCTGTAGATTTCTCATTGAGCCCATGACCTTGGGCCTGGACCAGTGTCTTATCTTTACACAGAGCTAGCTAAAGTGCCGAGTTAACCTGTTCTCTGCTTCTTTCTTTCTCTCCCCACTACCCTGTCCTTGTACTCCTGCCAAGGCATCTTCTATTCCCTACTCACACACTTTTGACCCTCCCCAAAATGCTTTGCGATGCTTGCAACAGCATTAGCCACATGCAATGCTGATCTGCCTTCCCTGGGGACTCCCTGAGGAAGGGGGCCATTGGGGTGTGACAGTGACCTAGTGTTGGGTCACAGAATGTAAGGTACTGGGTCACGGAATGTAAGGCACTGGGTCGCAGCTGCTCTGGTCCACACTGCCTCCTAGGCCATTAAAAGTCCCGTTGGCAGTGTTGTCTGGCTAAGGAAGTGGCCAGCAGCAGGTCTGACTCCTAGGTGTGGGGGGCCATGGGGCTCCGCATGCTGCTCCCGCCACAAGCACCGGCTCCTAGGCAATAGGAACTGGAGGGGGAGGTGCCTGCGGGCGAGAGCAATGCAGAGCTGCTTGTTCATCCCCGCCTAGGAGCTGGACCTGCTGCTGGCCACTTCCGGGGCACCGTGCAGTCTGCGGTGCCAGGAAAGGCAGGCAGCTTGCTTTAGCACCTCTGCTGTGCTGCTGACCTGGAGCTGCTTAAGGTAAGCCCATGTCCCAGTCCTGTGCCCTAAACCCCAGTCCCTTTCTGCACCCCAAACCCCTCATCCCCTGCCACACCCCAGATCCTGCATCCCCAGCCTAGAGCCCTGACCCCCTCCCAAACCCCAACCCCCTCCCATATTCTGAACCCCTTATTCCCGGCCCTACCGCACAGCCTTCACCCCCATGCCCTCTGCTCCATCTCTGAGCCCCTCCTCATCCCCAAACTGCTCATCCCCAGCTCCTTTAGGTTGCAGGCATCTACAATTTTCTTCAATTGTGTTGCCAGAAATTTTTTTTGAAAACCACTATTAGTGTGCTTGCATGGCCCCTTATGTTCCTACCCTCAGCATCTCTGAACATGCTGAAGGAAAGAATGTACAGCGCCTTCTACTACCTCAGTTCCTTCCAACTGTTGTGCAAGGTGGGAGTGAACTGTTCTGATCCGCTCAGTCTGGGTTTTTTCTTGATTTCTTGCTACCTTTGTAATTGTTGAGTATAGTTATAGTTTAGTAATAAGTATACTTAGTTAAGTTAGTGGTCTGTTCAGGATTATGGTGTCCAGTTGTTTTCCTGGTTTTGGACAATTGTGTTAGATGCCTGAAGTACTTGGCACAGAGCCACTCTCCTTCTCGGTGTTCCATCTGCTGGACTTTCATGCCTAGATCTCAAAGGAGAGGCAAAAAAGATTGCAAGTGTTTAACTTTAAGGAGGCTCTTGAAGTTTTTGGCATTTGTTGGATCCAAGGTTTAAGGAGGCCAGTCTCTGCTCCTGTGTCTTTCTCCAGGAAGTCAAAGCAGCTTAAAGATTCCAGGAAATTGGAACCTGTATTACTTATCTATTAAGATAGCATTCGTTATTACTTACATTAGCCAGAGAGGTGAGTGAATTAGATGTCTTGATGGCTGATCCCAGGTTTTTGCCAAAAGTAGTTTCTGAATTTCACATCTATCAGACAATTGTGTGATTTATTCCAAGAATCACATGGGTCTGACTGTGTATTCCCAGGCTATTTCCGGATAGTTTAAACAATGGATTGTTGAATGTTACATGGTAGCAGAAATTCCTGTACCTACAAAGGTACTATCTCATTCCACCAGACCTGTGGCTGTGTCTTTTGTTCACGTTACGCAAGTCCCTGTTGCTGAGACACTTTTACTTAAACATTCTGCCCTCGATTTGGCTTCAAGAGCTGATGCTTGTTTTAGTAGAGTGGTGCCTCAGTCTCTATTCAGTTAGCTCTGTTCCTTTCCTCCAAGTTATTTTCAGAACTGCTTGTCAAACCACCCGTAAGTGGAATATGTAGAGTCCCTCAAAGAAGAAATTAAGGTTACATACTTGTAACCATAGTTCTTTGAGATAGCTCTGCATCTTCGCACTTTGCCCTTTTTTCCCTCTTAGGGCTTGTCTACATTACCCGCAGGATCGACAGAAAACAATCAATCTGTGTCATAAACAGATAGCGAAGGGTTAATGTTTCTTTTACCTGTAAAGGGTTAACAAAGGGAACCAAACACCTGACCAGAGGACCAATCAGGAAACCGGATTTTTCAAAGCTCAGGGGAGGGAATGTTTGGGTCTCTGTCTTTGTCTGGCTCTCAGCTATGGGAGGGGATTTTTTTCCCTTTCTATCTTCAAGCTACTAATCTTCAGTTTCAAAGTTGTAAGTACAAGGTAGAAAAACAATAGGCTGGTTTTTTTTGTTTTTTTTGTTTTTGTATTTACATGTGTTAGTTGTTGATGTTTTAATTGTATTCTCTTTTGATAAGGCTGTTTATTCATATTTTTCTTTTAAGTAGTAGCCCTGTGTATTGTCAACTTATGCAGAGATCAATATGTTCATTTGTTTTTCTTCTTTTTATATAAAGCTTTCTTTTTAAGACTTGTTTGAGTTTTTCTCTCTGGTAGGCTAAGGAATGAAGGGGAGGGGAATTTCTTTTGTGTTAGATCTTACGGAGGGTAAAGCTCTGCAGCACAGGGAATGGTGGGAGGGGGAAGAGAGATAGAGAATCATTTCTGTTTCCTTGTATTTGGGTTTGTTCTCTTTGTGGAATAGAGGAGACTGCTTCTTGATATGTGATGTAAAAAGTTGCATCATAACTCTCAGGTTAGCCAAGAGAGGAAAGTCTGGGTGGGAGAGAGGGGGGAAGGAAGTGGGTTATTTCCCTTTGTGTAAGACTCACGGGCTTCTGAGTCTTGGGGTTCCCAGGAAGGGTTTGGGGAGACCGAGAGCCAAACCTGAATTTTTGGCTGGTGGCAGCGAGATCAAATCTGAGCTGGTAATTAAGCTTAGAGGGGTTCATGCAGGCACCCAGATTTCTGGACGCTAAGGTCCAGATTTGGGAATGCTTATGACAATCTGGCAGGGGTCAATTTATCGCGTCTAGTCTAGATGCGATAAATCAACCACCAAGCGCTCTCCCGTCAACTCTGGTCCTCCGCCAGAGCAAGAGGTGCAGGCGGAGTCAACAGGGGAGCGTCAACTGTCGACTCACCGCAGTGAAAACACTGCGTTGAGTAGATCTAAGCACGTCAATGTCAGCTACGTTATTCACATAGTTGAAGTTGTGTATCCCAAACTGGAGCAGCAATTGAAGGGAATATCTTGCTTGGCCCCTGCAGCGTGGGGTGGAGCATGCTCAGTGTGGTGGACTCTGGGGAATTTCACTGCAATCAAGCAACTGTCTATCGCGCATGTGTGAAGTGATTTTTTTTCTCAAAAGCTTCTAATTTTGCCAAATTTGGGTGAATTTTCACAGGAATAGCAAAAAGGAGACACATCCCTAACACACAGGCCACATCCCTGTCAAATTTCAAATACCTGCTCCAAAGCATGGGGAGACCACAGCGTCTCAAAGAAAAGGTCACTAGAAGCTTTAAACATAAGCAAAACATAATTTTCACTCACTTCTTTTCTCAGAAACTGCTGCATTGTTTTTGGAAATTACAATAAAATTTACTTAATTTTCTTAGAAAATCAGACTATATTGAATGAAGTCTAGATTAGTACAGCTGTGAAATAACTGCCTTAATTAGAAATGTAACTGTAATTTAGATAATGGAGATTGTCTAGGTATTTTCTAATGAAATATTTAAATGAACTCTGAGGTGACATTGGGGGAGTGGTAAAAAAGGAAAGCTGAAGACTGCTTAAAGTCCAGTGGAATCCCACAGTAAAAGCCTGACAGAGAAAGTGACACCTGTATGTAGTTCTGAATGACAAAAGGGAAATGGAGAGATGAGGCGGATGAGCCAATATCTTTTATTGGACCAACTTCTGATCGTGAGAGAGACAAGCTTTGGAGCTATGCAGAGCACTTCAAATCTGCGAGAGGTACTAGGGATGTCACAGCTAAATAAAAGATCAAACAGATAGTATGTATTCTAAGACAGGGGTCTCAAACACGTGGCCTGCAGGCCACATGCAGCCTTCGAGGTTATCTTCTGTGGCCCGCAAGGTCCTCGCAGTCCCCCCGCCCTCCTCCAGTGTTTCCCTAGAGCGGCTTCAGCCCGACGCACACCGGGGGCAGGGCAGGCTTCTGCCTGCCTGCCCTGCCCCCATGCCACTCCAGGAAGCAGATGGAACCTGCGGGAGAAGAGGCACGGGGTGTGTGTGTTGCTGTTGCTTCAGGCACTGCCTCCAGCAGCTCCCATTGGCTGTGGTTCCCTGTTCCTGACCAATGGGAGATGCTGGGGGCTGTGCCTGTAGCAACAGCAAAACACACACCCCGTGCCCCTGCTCCCCACGCTCCAGCCACTTCCTGGAGCGGGGTGGGGCAGGGCAGCCAGGCAGGGAGCCTGCCCTGTCACTGATGCGCGCTGGGCCAGAGTCCGTGCCCCCGAACCGCTCCTGCAGTTGAACACTTTTCCCCAACCCCCACCACACCCCTCCACCCCAACGCACTGCTCTGAGCCCCCTGCTGCACCCTGATCCCCTGCCCTGTGCCCCCTTGCTGCACCCTGACCCCTTGCCCTGAACCCCTGCCCTGAGCCCCCTGCTGCACCCTGATCCCCTGCTGCACTCTGCACCCTTCCTGCACCCCAGCCCCCTTCCCTGAGCCACCTGCCACAGTCCTCCTGCACCCCGATCCCCTGCCCTGACTGCCTGCTGCACCCCTCACCCCTCCTGCACCCCACACCCAAACCCACGGCCCTGAGCCCCCTGCCGCACCCCTCTGGCACCCCGACCCCCTGCCGCACCCCTCCTGCACCCCCTGGGGACAGGGAGGGGATGGAGTTGGGGTGGGGATTTCAGGGAAGGGGTTGGAATGGGGTCAGGGAAGGGGTATGAAGAGGCAGGATGGGGCTTCATGGAAGGGGTGGAGTGGGAGCGGGGCCAAGGACAGTGCGGGGGAGATATCAGTAATATGGCCCTTGGGCCAATGTACTAGTCCTCATGTGTCCCTCATGGTCATTTGAGTTTGAGACCCCTGTTCTAAAACCATTCAGGCTGAAGTGGCCCTTGCACAGGAAATATTTTGATACAGGAGATGGGGGAATGCATATTCCAAAGATACTGTGACAGCAGCCACAGTTTGAAAAAATAAACTCCTATTTCTGAGAGCAGGATTTTGAGTTCTTTTTTGGATTCATTAATATTTCCCAAGAAACTGCAGTTATTAACAGATGGAGAAAAACTTAATTTTGTCGTTACCATGGCGCTCACTCTCTCTTTTATTAACACAGGTGGGTTTTTAAAGGAAACGTTTATTTCAGGGGAATGCTGTTTGTTCAAAGAGGAATTTCATTAAACCCCATTGTTTCTGACTGAGTAAATGTTGCATAAATGTGTTAGCTGATGTTACTTTGTATTTTTCAAGCAAATAATATACCAACTTGCAATATTTGTAGCAATATTTTTTGTTTTTCCTTATGGCTTATTCTCATGAACCGAAGATGTCTAAATCACTTCATTAAACGAGTTGGGTTTGGTTTATATGCACTTTGTTAGTCAATACATATGTTATGCATAGTGCACATTGCCTTAATATTGTGTTTTATCCAACACGTGGGCAGTTATGTTAACTGAATTATGTCTTTCCCACAATCCTGTTTACGTTCATTCACTAATGTCAAGATATATAGCCACAATACCTGCAAAGCTGACTTCAGCTTTGGCACTGGAAAATGTGAAACATGTCAAAGACAAGATACATTTATTCTCTGTCCTGGTACAAGTTGAGAGGTACATTCACAGGAAACTGGATTGAAATGTAGTATTCAAAACTGAGAGAGAAGTATGCATCATGGTGCCAGAAAAACAAGATAAAAAGCTAATTGATGCTTAGTCTTAGGTGATGTACAGAATGCTTTTACTTAGTAAACTACCATGATACAAATATTAGGTAGAGTTGGAGGCGGGGAGTATATTGTGAGCAACTCTTCTGTGTATGGTGAACTTCATGCTGTGAGAAACAAGCTTCCCTGAAAGATTCTGTAAAGTAATAATTCTTTTCTTTCTGCATTGAACTGCATCGTCTTTAGTTGATAAACTTGTCTAGGCTTCAGTGTTTGGTCTCGTGAACATTTTTAATATCAAACTACAAGTGTAGTTAAGCAATTGACTATATTATAGACAGTAACTTTTCAGTTTACCTATGTATTGATACTAAACATGAAATGAATAAAAATAAAATATTTACAAAAGCCAGCACTGGCTAATCATACATATTAAACTACAAAGATTGTATTTCAGAACTGTAATGTATTGATTGATTGAGTCTGAATATAGTTTTAATGGAAAGAATCAGTTATTGGTTTGCAAGCCACAATAGTGTTATACATAGCAACTATCCTAGAACTTCACACTCAGCACTTCTTGTTGCTATTGTGCTTTCACAATTAGCTGCTGTTTCATTCACTCTTGGCACTTCTACTTGAAACGCACACTTATCGGGTTTTTTTAAATAACAGGTTTTAGCTGTCTGAGAATCACTTACTTCCCTGAGAAAGCTGTTAGCAATCTACCAAGGCTGATTCCCTATCTGGAAATTAGTGAGTACTTCTAGTAAATGCCTTTAGATTAGAAATCTGTGTTTCTATGTTTATATTTAAATATAATCTACTTCAGTGATTTCTAGAACATCCATCTTGTAATATCTGGCCATCAGCTTGGACTTCTTCAGAAGCTGAATTTAAACTGTTTCCTGGGAATAGTCTTCCAAGAGTTTTAGGGGAGGGTAATGATAATTCAAACTTTAGACGTCTCCTGGTAAGTAGCTTATAACTTCAATATAGTTGGCAATTTTACAGGTCAGATATCTGAGACTGAAAATTTTAACTAATTTTTCCAAGTTTAGTTACTGTTCCAGCTCCCAACACTGTGCTTATTGCTTTAGGCCCCACAGTCTCTTTGCCCATAAGATGCTGTTTCTTCTTTGTATTGTTTCTATTTGTCCAGTTTCAGGTCCAGGTAGCTATCAGTTTCCTTATCTAGATTTCAGTAAGATTAAAGTTGTTACACCTTGTAATACTTTGTGTCCTACTTTTTTTTTTCAGTAGACTCTAAAGGTGGTACTTCCTGCTGTCATGTTCACCTGCAACGTGCTTCAGAGAAAACTGCAATTCCTTAAGATCTGACCCAAAGCTACTAATATCCAGTGGGGGCTTTCTGTTAAGACTCTCACTGACTTGAATTAGCTTTGGATCAGCAGCTCTGTAGCCAAAGAGGCTGTGAGTTTTTATATATATGATGGCAATATGTTATTGCCAGAACTTGTAACAGTCTTCAAGTATGTAAAAAGTTGCTGTAAAAAAGAGGGTGATAAATTGTCCTCCTTAACCCTTGAGGACAGGGTAAGAAATAATGGGCTCAAATTGCAGCAAGGGAGAGTTAGGTCAACATAAGGAAAAACTTCCCAACTGTAAGTGAAGTTAAGCACTGGAAGAAATTACCTAGGGAGGTTATGGAATCTCCATCACTGGAGGTTTTAAAGAACAGGTTAGACAAACATCTGTCAGGAATGGTCTAGATAATACTTAGTTCTACCTCAGTGCAGGGTACTGGACTAGATGACCTACTGAGGTCCCTTCCAGTCCTACATTTCTGTGATTATAAGTTCAGAGCTGGCAAATACCATATTTATTTTGAAGAACCCAAGAAAAGTAAAGTACAAGAGTGTTTTTGTGTAAGTGGTTGAGAATGTGAATTTCTGTTCCTTATAATTCCCCAGGATATATTTTGTCCCTTAGGACTCTGAGGTCATTCAGCTAGAAAGACAGTTAGGTGGAGGTACAATGTGTCTTTACAGCAGATATGCAAGGATGCAATGTAGTCTACAACTCTCACCCTTACTAGGTGTTACAGAATAAGTTGCTATGCCTGTACTGAGGCAGAACTTTTCTCTCTTTAGTATAATCTTTTATAGGTGTGGAGATGGGATTTTCACAGATCTCTTATTAAGTTGTTGTGTAAGCTTGTTTACTTGGAAAATCCTTTCTGATCTTTAAATGGTATTTCTCCAACTAAAACTCTGTTCTTACAGTATTCAAAATGAAAGATTTGAGATATTCACATGATTCTGGATATTTTATATTGTAAAATGTTACAATTTAAAAAAGACATCAGCTCACAACTTCAGGTCCTTGCAGTTTTGTGATTGTTAATATTTGAGACTGATTAATATAAGAACTGGATTTTAAACCATTTTGTTGAGCAAACTAGTAAATAGTGCTATATGCGGGACTGTTCTTCGTTAATACTGGGCCAAGTCAACTTGAGTCTGTGAAACCAAGAAACTCTTTATTGTATTCTTGGTTTTTTGTGTACCTAATTAGTACCTGGAAAGTATGAGTGAAGTAGTAGAAGTCCCTTCCATCCATTTATATCTGGGTCACAAGAGTATCAGCCTGAATTTGCCTTAGACATACCATTTTTTTTCTTGCGTTTGAAGTTGATTTGCATTTGTATATTGGTTGTCTTTCCTCATCTAGGCAAGCACAAATGTCTCCACGCTGCATTTATACAAAGTTTAGAAATAAATTAATATAGTAATTAACATTAATTTCTTTAACTGCATCATATTTTCTGAATTTACTGTGTAATGCCAACATGTCATAACATTCTGAAATCTGTTCAAGTCGTGAACTAATAAAAATGAAAAAAAATGAATTTTAATGCCTTCTTGGAAACTGAGATTAGTTTTTCAATTATTTCAAAATGCCAATTTGGTCACAATTTGCAAAAGGTTGAGAAAAATGTGTATTTCATATATTCTAGTAAAACTTTTTTTCTTTAATTTTTACCTATTTTGCTGATTGTTTGAGTTTTTAAGTGATCAAGAATGATTTTCCTATTCAGTAATATGCATACCATAGATAGCACTGCCTGCTTGCTACATGTGTGGAGTACAAAGACACATAGAAAAGACATGAGCACTGTGGAATTTACTCATGCATTTATAAGAGTGTCTTATAAGAATTGTGTTTTGTTGTTGTTGTGCTAAGAAAACATTTCTCCTAAATGCTTTGATGGGAAGCAGGATACGCATGTCCTGAAAGAAACAGTCTACATTATTAGCAACTATTTTATGTTAAATTCAAAACATCATGTGGAAACAACTCTTAGCGTTTATTTGCAACAAAATATATATCTGCTGGCAAAACTAGAGTTTCTCACCAATTTTCTGTCTACTATTTTGGGGTGCAAACTCATTGTGCGTGTGTGTGTGTGTGTGTGTAAATGTTAAAAACAATAATAATGTAAGATCAGATATACATTGAAAGTAATCTTATGAGTTTTTAAAAAACTATTAAATAACTGAAAATGAATTAATTTTCACGTTAAAATAAGACAAATAGTTGTTTTACATATTTACATTTAAAGGTTGAACTGATCTGGAGAAACTTGTACTGTAACCTAAGAACTATTTTAATCACTTTAATGGCTGCAATTAATGAAAATTGTGTAGGGCTTTAATGAAGATAAATATTTATTACAAATGTTTAAACCCTTGTGTGTGTTGTGAATTATTAGGAGTTTTATGTTTAACACATACTGTATCACAGTGAGAAAGTTTAAAAAACAAAAACCCAAAACACTTGTTGTACTGCATTTTGCAGGGCTAAATTGCGCAAAGTAAGAGTTTAAATGTAACTTCTTTTCCCCCGGAGCTCAAGCACTGAAAAGTTTTATATTTGATCACTTGAGACAGTGGGGTCTGGTTTTGGTTTTTTTTTTTTCAGTCAATGGGTCTGATCATCATCTGAACTGCTTTCAGGGAATATGAACCTCCTCTGTACTCAGCCCAAAAAATCCCATCCTGATATTTGCTTCTGTAATGGCCTCCTCTGTACCACACTCCGTTAAGGTTAGAATGTGCGCAAGCATTGTACCACCAGCCTCCTTTGTGAAAATGGGCACAATTTCCTGTTGGGAGAGAATAAAATAAGTGAAACCTCAGCACTTCAGAGGGGAAATGATAGACCAGGGGTTCTCAAACTTTTTTATGCTATGGACTACATATTAACAGAGTGCTTGTCTTGCTTGCCACTTTGCTACCCATTAGGGATCAGATGGATCACTTCTCCTTCCACTTACAATTCTCTAAACTCCGTTTAGAGAACTACAAACTGCAGTTCACAGAAGATTGCTGGTAATCTGAGGAGAGCTGGCTGGTCACATGGGACTGGTTCTCCTCTTTGATTTCAGCTGCTTAATTATATTGAAAAACTAAAAACATATTAAATACTTTATGTAAGCAATTGTTAAGAATATCTGCTTTAAACTGTTCAGAAGTACTTTGGCGGGAGCATTGTGACTTGTGCCTTAAGTTTCAATTTCAGTGATTTGTGGTGAAGTTTACCTTATGAAGAGAGATGGTGGTCAGTCTTCTCTTGAGTTTTAAAAGTAACAATGTTAACAAAGTAATAATTGTTTTAAGTCGTCATTATTTTTAAGATGCTACCTCCGTTCAGGGCCAAAACTGGACAATGAGTGGTGCCATAACATGGTATGTTTTTCTATGGGTCACTTTCAGTTTTTAATCAGCCAACAATTTTATATTTAGTATGAGTTTATCATTAAAGGGACATCATAAAAAAGAATCATATTTTGTCTGAAAATGTATCTATAACAAGTACAACAAGTAACATGCAAGGCCCTGATCCCACAAAGACTTATTCATGTATTTAATTTTATTCACCAGTAAATAGTGCCATCAATGGGACTACTGAGTGATTCAAGTTAAGCTCATGTATAAATCTCTGCTGGATTGGGGCATAACATTGCTATTAGTGAAACAGATAAGAGAAAATAGTATTCTCTATTTTTTCCGGTTTGTTTACTCTTTGTTTCCCATATATAATCGGTTGGTTTCTCTCTTGCCAAAAGGACCCTTAAAAATATAAGGGGACAGAAACACTTTTTTTTAAGTGTTTTTGAGGTATTTTTTTAGAAGGACACAATGTTACATTAGCTGAAATGGGAATTTCTTAACTAGTCAGTTTAAAAATACCTACGTCCCTTTGAGAAGTGCAAATAATGCTAGCATCAAAAACTGCTATGGGACTCCCTAATTCATAGAAAAATAGCATTTTCCAGACTCTCTCTCTCTTTAAGCACTCTTTTGGTTAGCAATCAATTTGAAATAGTCTATTTTAAAAACACTAGTTAAAAGTAGTGTCTCTCTGGCAATTTGAGTCTTCATAATTGCATTACAGCACATAGCACAGTGAAGTTGTAATCTCTTTGAGGTATCTAGGCCTCTCTTTAATGCAAATAATAATCCTATTTCAAAAGTTTTTCTCTCTCCATTTCAGTGTAGGAAAACTCACAAAAAAAGAGACAACTGACTGTGCAGGAGACTCAATAAAGCTGACTTGCAAAATGTACAAAAAAGAGAGATTTCTTCTCTGTCTTTTGGTTGTAGCAATATTAGATGTTAACTGGTAGTAATAAGTACTATAACATTTTCAGATAGAAGTGTCCCTGTAAGATAATGGCTATGTAAAAATGTGTTTATTAACATGCATAATTAAAAAAGAAAGACTCTTGTGATTTTCTCACATGCTGGTAAAAACCCAAGTAGTTTGCTCCTTTGCAGGACTGCACTGGGCCTAATCACAACTTAAATCCCACTAATGCCTCAAAAGAAGGCTTCGATGTGTAGTAAGTTATGGAAAGGCCTACTGCTAACCTTCTGGATCAAGGTTCACCAAGGAAGACAAATGACATGATTTCTGAGAACAACAGCAAAAGTCTTTATATGGAATAGAAGCAGCACATAGCTTATTCAGTCATTTTACCCCTACTGAAGTTGACTGAATTAAAATAACGAAGTCCCCAGATGTGCAACAAGCTCCATGCAGATGCATGGGTCTGCCTACATGGAATAATTTACAGGATTGAGGTCTACGTTGGGATCATTTACAACTGAGTGGATTAACTGACTCATTGCCTATAAGAAAAATTCATCTTCATAAGAGTCTTTAAATTATTCTGGAGCACGAACTGTATTATTTCTTGAAAGAGTTATATATGCATAAGGTGGCACTACCAATGGAATCTGTTGCATTGAGCAGCTTTTCCGTATGTATAACAACATTAAAATACCCTTACCTGTGTATGTATCTCTATCTCTGTCCAGTGTTGTAAATTGTTTTCCATTGTGCCATATCATGGAATCCCCTGCATTTCCCTGGTAAGTTCCCAGACGCAGCCTATAGAATTCACTTTCAGGCTCCAGGCGAAAACTGCTGTATTCTGCATAGACTTTCTTATTACTCCAATCTTCTAGTTCAATCAGTAGCCTATAATTGTCCTGATTGGTAAGCATGTAAATATTTTCTAGTCCCAGCCAGTACTCTCCATCAACATTTCCAAATCCTTTCTGTAAAAAGAAAACCAGAATATGAGGTTAAATCTACTGGCTTTTCTGAATCTATTGAATGAAGACATTTACCAGTAGTAGTAGTATATCCCAGTAAAATGTGTGTATCTAAACTAAAAACGCTTAGGCTCTTAAACTTCTGCTCCACCCTTTCAGTTAGTTCCTTTTGGGCTAGATTCTGTCACCTTTACTCAAAGTAAGTAGTACTCCACTTCATGAGTAGTCTCACTGATCTCAGTGGGACTACTGGCAGTGTAATGTATTACTCAGCAAGAGTGAAGGTGTCAGAATCTGATCCTTTGCATCTTTGATTCCCATGATGTGCTTTTTGGAACAATATTTTCTGTGGCACAACAAACGTCTATTAAGATCATATGAGTAACCCATTACATGAAGTACTTTGAGGCCAAAAGATAATTATAGATGAGTAAGCCAATACTCAAGATGCATAACTTTTTTGTACCTTTTACAAAGTAGAATGGTATTTCACTATATATATAATCAGACAATCCATCTGTGTACTCTAGATTTCAGTTCTAGTAAATTCAGTGAAGACTATTGGTCTTGAATCACAGACTGCTGGTATGATACCTTTTTGCTAATATTTGCAAGCCATTGTTTCTTTCCCTAAGAAAATATCCACTTTGATATCAATGTATAAAGTGATTGGAGTTGTAAATGAAATACTCATTTTGCTTTTAAATGTGTGGTATTTAGTAGGTTTACAAATTCTTTTCCTCCATAAAACGCTCTGAGAGCTAGTTTGTGGGCCAGTTTTCCCAAAAAAGTTAAGCAACTGAAAAACCAATTGTGTACACTCACTAAAAAACTTTCACTTTATACTGAAATGTTCACAGTTACTCTTTGAGGCTATTGAAGGTAAATACTTTATTCAGGTTGTTTGTAAAAGAAGTTTGGTTTTGTGCTTTATTATTTTAATCTCCTTATTCCTTTTATAAAAGAGGGGATAAATTAAAACCCATTTGTTATTTTGTCCATCGAGGATACAGCTTTAACAGTCAGATTCCAAGAAATTCAATGGTTAAACTTCTCATAGTAACTTTAATTCACTTCCTCTGCACATTTAAGAGGTAAAATTTACAGCATATGACCAGCCATATATGATGATGCCAGTTCACAGACAAGAACATTAGTCTTTGTGGATTTAGCTCCCTTTTAGTTTTTACTTATCCTATTTTTATTTGCCTGTTTTTGCTAATTCTTAGTTCTGAGGTAACTAACTATTTTACTTCTGATTCTTTTTTAATTGTTAATCTTGCAGCAAGATTAACTGCATTGGAGAAGAGTTGCATTGAAAAATGGCATCTTGTGAATAGTGATACCAGATTCTAGTGGTTACTGTGCCTACCAAAATGAAGCTGTTACTTTTCTGAATTCTAAAACTTACCTTGTAACTGTCCCAATTCCTGAAGAAATTGACAGATCCATCTGTCCTTTTCTGAATAACTGCCCAGCCTCCAGGATCCAGACTGTTCTCACACCATAACTGTACTGGTTCATTGCTGTTTTCAGGTTTGATCATATAAATTCCACTGTTGGCATGCCCGGCTTCTTTGGCTTGTTGACAGTCCTTGAAAGGACCTGTTTGAAAAGAACTGCCTTAAGCTCAAGCTTATTTTTTAAAAATGTACATGTGGGACACAAGTTACATGTAACGTAGTTAGTAGTATGTTGTGACAAAGTTCCTCCTCTACCTTGGTGGGTCCTGCGCTTATTGGCAGATTTGCTCACCTCAGTGATCTCCCCCAGTCTGGATCAACTCTTCCTGTGTCTGATCAGGAGTTGGGAGGTTTGGGGGGAATCCGGGCCTGCCCTCTACTCCGGGTTCCAGCCCAGGGCCCTATGGATTTGCAGCTGTCTATAGTGCCTCTTGTAACAGCTGTGTGACAGCTACACCTCCCTGGGCTACTTCCCCAAGGCCTCCTCCAAACACCTTCTTTATCCTCACCACAGGACCTTCCTCCTGGTGTCTGATAACGCTTGTACTCCTTAGTCCTCCAGCAGCACACCCTCTCACTCTCAGCTCCTTGTGTCTCTTGCTCCCAGCTCCTCACACGCACTTCCTCTCCTCTGGCTCCTCCCCATCTGACTGGAGAGAGCTCCTTTTAAAACCCAGGTGCTCTGATTAGCCTGCCTTGATTGGCTGCAGGTGTTCTAATCAGCCTGTCTGCCTTAATTGGTTCTAGCAAGTTCCTGACTACTCTAGTGCAGCCCCTGCTCTGGTCACTCAGGGAACAGAAAACTACTCACCCAGTGACCAGTATATTTGCCCTCTACCAGACTCCTGCACCCCACTGGCCTGGGTCTGTCACAGTATGTACAAAAAAACTTTATTGCAATACAAGACTTTTATCTTAGAGGTGGTAAATATCTGAGAGCCCATTTTATTCTTGCTGTTTCCTGCTAGAAAATATTTACTTTCTCATTTTAACTGCAAATTTAAAACTTCCATGGTAAACACTGCAAAACATCCTTTCCAGTTTGTGGTTAATTTTATAAATTTTGCCTATTTTCCCCCACCAATCTTACAAATAGATAACTATTTTGTTAAACAGATGTGCATATTTTGACTCTTTGAACCTGCTATTTTGGTAACTTTTTTCTTTGTGTATCACAATTACACCCTGATACTAGATAGGCAAATAATGCAACTTGCATTTCGTGACTACTTTATCCTGTATAGCCTTACCAGATGTCAGATGCTGGCTTACTTCTTCCCTATAATGCATACATTTGAAATGGTCATAAAGCAGAGCGCCGTGGCTGGAAGCTGACGTGCTGATCCGCTGGAGCGCTGCTTTACCACGTTGTATGCGAATCAATATTATATCGGGGTAGTGGTGTACTATATTTACAAAACATGCTCTCTATTTCTGAAAGATGATCTATGAATGTTCAGTTGGAAACACTGTCAGCTTACATTTTGGAGATTCTTGCTATGTTGATGTGTCCCTCTTAAAAGATTAGAAATCCAACTATAATTTTTACCTCCACTACATCTTTCCCTCACGAAAAAATTAATGCTGTTACTACATCACTATATTGATTTTTGACTGGTTTTAGACCATCTTTTAGTCAGCTTTTTCATAACAAACTGGATATGTTCTGATAATGGCTAGCTAGTGATGAATCACTTAAATTCAACTGATTTGAAAAATCAGTATACTTAAATCCATATAAAGGTTTGGTTACTTTTTTGTTGTGTTTATAGTATAATATAAACATATCAATAAATTGTGCAGTTGTCTCCATACAAGTTTATGCTACATCTAAAGTAACCATTATTGGGTTACAATTCTGATACGGATTTGAAACAATAAACCTAACCTGCCCAATTAACAATTTAAACAAATACCAATATAAGGATTATCATTTAAAAAAAAAATTTAAGAAGTGTTTTTTTCAGTTCTCTTCAGTTACTAAGATGATGGACCAGGTACAACTGTCTTAATTTGATCTCTGCTCTATTTTAGAACAAAAAGATGGATGTGCAATGACTGTCCTTTGGTAACCCACCTGCTAAATTCAGGGAGAATATTCCATGTGTGCGGGCAGTCTGGAAAGAAGCACAATGAAGTTTGTTGATGGAATCCCTTTAAAGTTCTTGATTAGTGAAAACCATTTTCACCCTTAACTCCATCATAATGGAGGTTCTTTATCTGTTTTTTTAAGACTTGTGAGTAGTAGTCTGATATTAGATGTGCAATCAACCAGGATATCCATAGAACTAGTCCACAGTTGTTACAAGTTGATATAAAGCTTGAATCACCATACAGTTTATGGTTCTATTTGCCCAGAACTTCGACTTATTTATTACAGGCCTCTCAGAGATTTCATTCTTTATTAAGTATCAGAGGGGTAGCCGTGTTAGTCTGGATCTGTAAAAGCAGCAAAGAGTCCTGTGACATCTTATAGACTAACAGAAGCTTTGGAGCATCCGACGAACTGGGTATTCACCCACGAAAGCTCATGCTCCAAAACTTCTGTTAGTCTATAAGGTGCCACAGGACTCATTTTTTATTAGCATGTCATTGGGGCCTGTACTTCTCCAGAGTCATGCATTTTAGAAGTCCTGGTTATTAAAGCCTTACCCAGCTATACTCGTAACTATCTTAAGTCATGACTTAAGGGTTTAGAGGAGTTTAATAACTGGTAACAGCTCAGAGTGCTTAGAAACACCACTGGAACATAGGTGACAATCCTGACTGAACCCTTTGGCAAATATTGATGGCACTAACAACTACAAGAAGTGCTGCGCGAATTGAGTCATGATTTCTATAAATTGTTTTGGTTTACTATTAATGTTTGTAACTGACTAGACCTTTTGTCCAAGTTAGTGATGCATATAGACACCAGTTCGTAGCACAGTAAAGGACTTGTACCATTAAAAAGCCCCATTGGCATATCAGCAGCACTTTTAGCTGCTGATAATCCATATTTACTAGTCAGAAACACTGCCAGTATACTGGCAACATTAAGAAGTTTGCAAGGCACATAGCAACAATGTGTCTAGCTAATTAATGGCACTTTAACATTAAGGAATTTTTCCTTAAAATCTGAAAACCAATATTTATAAAACTGGGTCTATCAGAATTCTCAGAGACCTAGGTAAGTAAACTAGATTTTGAAGTATAAAGACTGGATTGTTTTTTGAACAAAAAATGGTGCTTACGTGTCAGAAAAGTGTTAATTCCAGTATCTGAAAGATGGCTTGTTTAGGATTTTCTTGAAACTTCCTCAGATTCTCCCTTCCCAGTTTTAATACTCATGAGAAATTTAAAAATGAGTTTTGGAAAGCTGGATGGGTGAAAAATAGGGTTGTTAATAGAAACTGTAATAGAAACAAAATTATTGCTACTTCCTTCCCAACATATCCAAAGCTGTCCCTAACTTTCAATCGTTACTTCCAACCTTTGGCCATGCCTTGATAATTTCCCATTTTGAGTACTGTAGCTTTCTTTGCTTGCCTTCAACACCCACTTCATCCCATCCAGTGTATCCAAAATGCTGCTGCCAAAGTCATTTTCCTTGCTGGCTGCTTTGACCACATCTGCCACATTTGAATCATTTTGTTTGCTCTATATACTGTCCCTTGCCTGTTTTAATTTTCTTTGTTCTTTTGTATTTTGTCTGAAGGTGTCCAGTTGGAGTGAAAGTTCCCCAGGGCATGGGGAGCTTTCTGTAAATTGCCTAGCACAATTTGATACTGTATTAAAAAAACAGCGTGGCTCCATGATAAATGTTGTTCTAATACAACTTCTTGATTATAAAAGATGTGAAAGCAGAAAAATAGCAGAACTTTATAATGTAGATTGAAATATTGAGAACAATTGAACTGTCAGGGTGGAAGGTTACTAGAGGAGATCCTCAGGGATCGGTTTTGAGACCAATCTTATTTAATGTTTTTATTACTGACCTTGGCACAAAAAGTGGGAATGTGCTAATAAAGTTTGCGGATGACACAAAGCTGGGAGGTATTGCTAACACAGAGAAGGACCGGGAT